>NC_048411.1:4108265-4198863 GCF_013103735.1 Etheostoma cragini | reverse complement strand
ACACATAGCTATCTAAATCAAGTCTTATATTCTTCATCTTGCTGGTGTTCCATATATTAATTTGACTTTTGCAGCGTGGGTTTAAAAGGATAAACCATTGTATCTTGAGATTCACAACATCACTGGAGAACCTATGACAGCAGTCCCAGAAAAAGACAAAGGTAGAATTAAAAAAAACAATTGCTGCCATCACTATTCCATAAGACATCACTTTTAAAATAAAACCTACATTTTTATACAGAAGAATCTATTTTTGCACATCTGTCAACCTCTTGACTCTGTTAAGCGAGCTGGATTAAAAATACTTTACATGTCTTTTGCTTCCTTTCAGCCTGTCTCTGCTCACTGTCCTTCACTTAGTCCCCTTTTGATTTTGGCAGGACTTTGATAATGTGAATAGTCAGATGAGATGGGCCTGTGAGCCAACTTTAAAATCTGACAATGCCAACTCAACCACTAAATCATTTCTTTTTTGGGGGGCTTTTCTGCCTCTATTTGACAGGACAGCTAGGTGAGAAAGGGGAAGACACCCAGGAAATCATCACTTGTCGGATTCAAACCCTGGACCTCTGCATCGAGGCATAAACTTCTCAGCATACAGTATGTGCGGCTTCTCTACCCACTGAACCAACCTGGGTAAATCATTTTAACATGGCTATGAAGAAGAGACGATTCCGCAGTAAAGTCTGCTTATATTACAGACTGGATCACTCAATCTAAAGAACATACAGGTAAAGAAATGCGATACGATTGCGTTATGAGTTTGAAATATTATAATTAAATTGCATTATGAAAAAAAATGTATTTACCTGATAGGAGAGAAACACATGAAGCCAGTTTGACATACTCTGGCATGCTACAGTGCTTATACATCTTGTGTAGTCTACTTTAGATTAGTTACTATTCTCAGTGCGATGGATTAACAGCAAAGAAACATTTATGTTATGATGTCACCTAACTTTAAACTAAAAACCTAATGCATTAAACTTTACTGAGGTTCTACTGAGTGATGTACATAGATCAGCTCATAGATTTAACATACTCTCTGAGAGGAATAAGATTGATTCGGAGAAGAGTTGAGAAGAGAGAGAAGATTGAAGAGTGATTCGGAGCACACTTTATGTTTTTGATTCTGGAACAGTTCTGCAACGTAAGTATGGGATCTCCAGCTACTCTTGTCTCTTTCTCTTCCTGAGCTGGTGAGGGAAAGAAGACAAGATACAATGTGACAAGCATTCGAGCCAATAATATAAATGTAATCCAAGATTACAGATGAATGAAAAACAAGAAGAAGACTGAAATGGACGGGATGAAAGAATTGTTAAAAGAAACATTCTTGTGGGACATATGCAGGGTCATAAACAGGGAGATTGATGGATAGAGTGAGAAAGAAGATGATGGAGTAATAGATTGAGCGCATGCATATTGTGTGAAAGTGTTTTACATAGACTGCGTACGGTTGCTTGTGAACTAAACTAACCTGCAACACAAAGAAACACAGCTACTAAGGGCTAACCTAGGCAGTACCTTAACCCCTGTCTCCTTTTCCCTGCGTGTTGTGTTCAATGTGACCCAACTTGCCTGGGTGAGTGTCTTTTCTACTCCTGGGGGGGGCTGTGCTGTGTTAACTGACTCACCCAGACACTCGGATGTACAATCTTGTAAGCTTATATTTTGAGTGTGTGGGTGTAAGCCTTTACACAGTAAAATGAAATACATTTACTGTACAGTGTGTGCATGCATCCCACCAGGCCTGGATTGGCCAATCAGAAGCACTGGGAGAATTCCCGGTGGGGGGGTCTGGTCTTGGCGCATGCCAACGGTGTTCAGTCATGGCCCTGGGTTAAAATCATAGTTAAACATCATGGATGCTATCCCCAAGCCGCATGCACTCCCAGCCCACTCTTTTTATGTATTTCTTTTTTCCTGCAGCACATTGCAGAGTGCAGTCTAGTTATTGTGACGTAATTCAACGCCTTCTCATGAACGGCTGTGTAATTATTTTTGGACTTTTTTGACAGCGGCACCTTGACAAACCGTCACCCAGTACACTTCAATCCGTGGTACTTGTTGGAGTGACTTTTGTTTTTAAAGATTTGATTTAGAATGAGAAGCAGAGCCAGTAACGTGCTGCCAGTGTGGAAGCAAACATGATCAGATTAGTTACAATACAATCCCTTTCGATGTCACACACATGTTTTAACGAAACGTTTTGTCTACTGAGGGTTTTTTTATTTGTCATTTTTCCATGCTTAAGCCTCAAACATGTCACCTTCTCTCAGTACTCTTCCATTTCAGAGGCTCAGTCATGTTTAAATGTGGAGAATAGGCTTCTTAGACCATGAAACATGAGGTGGTCAGATGTAATGTGATAAAGTATATGAACAGCCTATATGTTTTTTTGCCTAATTTTGTTACTCTTATTAGAATATGTGCATATACTGTTCAGAAAACTTTTTTTTTTTGTACTACCACTCTTGCCTAAACTAAGTTGTTGTCCATTATCCCATCTTCTTTCAGTCACTCTGTTTCCTGATTTGCACATGCCTGGAGACAGTAACATATTTAAAGTGTTTTTTTTTAATTTTTTTTAATAATCGATTATTAACTTATCAGAATCAATTATCGAATTGTTCTAGAGAGAATCACGATGCATCTGACTATCAATTTTTTCCCCACCCCCATGAAATAGTATACAAAGGGAAAAAATAACTGATGGTGTCATTAGACATGACATTTTAGGGAGACAATTTTAAGATCTGTCCAGGGACAACGGATGAAAAATAGCCTCTTGGCTAATTCTGGTACATTTACAGCAATGTTGATTAATGTACACTGTCCCTGCTAAATAAATTATTAAAATTAAAAATTAAAATACATTGCAATTTATTTTGCTTTATTTTATGTTTTTTATTTATTTTAATTCCTTTCAAGGTTTGGATATCTGTGAACACTTAATTGCTCATTTGCACAGAAAATACTGATATTGTTGAACATTAAATAGTGTAAAGAATAGCGTTAACATTTCCAATAAATCTACATTGTAAAGCTACACTTACTGGATTCGCACTGAATTGGAAATGACATTTTACAGAAATACACAGAATTACAAGGCTATATGGGGCAATGCGCAACAGTCATATTACATTGTTTTAGTCAGTTGTAAAAGAAAGTGGGCCGGTCTAAGGCATGAAACGTCAGTGCTGAAAATAAGTCCCACTCCAGTGCTGTAACCCACATACAGTATGTATATGTATACATATGTAGCTCAAAACAGTACTGTGTGTCTAAGCACACATACTTTTCCATTTCTAACAACCCAGATGAAGCACACAGCCATTACCTTTCTCATTGCTTTCCCCTTATAACCGCCTTTATGAATATGGATAGCTCAAATAGCTGTTTGCACTTTCAAATTAAAGGTCTTATGCAAATTGAGGCAGGCGTGTAAAGAGAGTCAGTCCCATACAGTTAATTCATGGACTGAAAAACCAAGATGGGGAATATTTAGGGAATAGTACCAATCAGGGAGTAGAGTGTGAGCAAAAGGTTTTTTTCTTTCTTTTTCTTTTCATATCTACAGTATGCATGATTTATAAATATCCAAATGTATATAATCCCATGAGTTGTTTTCTGCTGTACAGTTGATTATCAAAGGCTGGTTCAGGTTTATGTAAGCCTCAGATGTGGATAATTTCCCTTGACAGTTATTTATAAACCTGTTTCTTCATACACAATGATATATAGATGTTATCCTGTGTGAATATGAAGTGTAAAGAATTTCTAAAGTATGTATTATTTAAATGTTCATGTACAAAGCCGTTTTCTATTACCTGCTTGACTCACCTCGACTTGACTCGGCTTTTTTTGCTTTTCCATTATGAAAAAAAGTCTTTTTTTTAGTATCACCTTTGTCGAGGTTCCAAGCTAGCTGAGGCGATACCAAAAGAGGACGTGAAAACCTGCAGTCTACTGATTGGTCGGAAAGAATCGTCACTAATTACTGCGTCATCATTGCCAGCGACAGACGGTGGTCTCCTGAACAAACCCGGCATTTTAAATTAGTTTAGCCTGCGTTGTTTTTTTTGCTGCCTCTAGCTTCTTTTGAAACTAAATGTGTCAGGTCTAGAGTTGTTGCGGAATATAATGGCATGACTGACAGGTGAAGTCTTGAGAACCCACGAGATCTCGCTAATTCACGTGGAATAGAACCACAAAAACAACATACAGAGGTGTAGAGAGGAGACAACTCTGTGCTGTGTTTTCAAGGTGTATTGCAGGGAAATATGATCCACCCTGAGCACGGTTTATTTTTTTTTAAAAAAAACCCGGATGTTTTATTTTGTTTCTGTGCTCGACCTCCTGTCCCACACTATCTGCCATGTGCTGAATTGCTGCAGAGTGTCCGGCAAAAACAGAAGCTCTGTGTATTCGCTCCGGAGGGCTGTGGATCGCTGGAGCTGGGACGGAGCTGGGACGGAGCTGGGACGGAGCTGGGACAGAGCTGGGACATAGTTGGGACAGAGCTGGGAAGCAGCTGTTTCACGGTCCGTGGAAATACACACGTTGACTTTAATGGAAACCAAATGACTCCAATGCCATTCCTCTGGAAATTGGGAGTTAGAATACAGAACACAACTCACTGACAAAGGCTTTATTTTCATATGTGCTTCTGAATTTGAACTTTAACTCATTTAACAAACCAGAATTATTTTTCTTAAAATGTCCTTGCATACACTACAGAGTAATCAGACCGCAAATATATACCACATTATCATCCTGAGGGCACCAAATTATTCACGCATTTATGTCGACCAAAAGGAGTAAAAACATGAAGGTGGTGGGATGATATTTTGTGCTTCATGGCAAATATGGTAATTTTACAGTAACATGTAATGTATGTAATGTCGATGCCGTTATCGGAGAGTGGGGGAGATCATTTGCATTAGTAATTAATCAGCCATGACCTCTGACTAATTTGAAAAGGAATCATTTAAAACTTCTCTTTCATCATATATTGAATGATTAATGTTATATAAGTGTGTTTTTACAGTAATAACCAAGTGTGGTTGTTTTGGTCCCATGGTGCAGTTCAGATATAAAATTGACTTGCCTTCCTTTGGACTTTTATATGTTTTATATCATGCAATTTAAATTAATAATTAATTAATTAATAATTAACAAAAGAAAAAGAAGAAACGCAATTGCAAAGGTAGAAGATGGAAAAATTGCATCAGAGGAAGTAAACAGGAAAAGAAGACGAAGCAGGGGAAGGCGGCGGAGACCAAGAAGAAGCAAAATAAGGAAAGGAAGAAAAAAACAACAAGATAAGCTATCTGACCAGGAATCATATTGGCTGTCTCTCTCTCTCTCTCTCAAAGGAACAGCCACTTTGAGATGGAATCCAGCAGGCTCAAGTCTTACTGAAAATATTAAGCAATTAAGCATCCCAGAACAAGAAAAAAACAAGCAGATTAAAGAGGGATGATTGTGGCATTTTGTAGTACTCAAGATCTCAAAGTTTGCTTAATTTGGTCAGCTGGCAATGCAATTTAATCTACCCAATCCTCATCATTTTCGATATCTTCAAATTAGGCACTTTGCTAAAGGTGTATTTCCAAACTTTGAAACCATGCCATCAAGTTACCCATTCTATGATCTCATGCTGCTTCCTCCTGACTCCAGGCACCTAATATCTCGCTTTGTGTCCCTGTTCGCCATCTCCGCATCCCCTCACCATCTCAGAGAAACTTGGTCTAACGAACTGGAGCATGAGGTGTCTGTCGATACCGGGAATTCACACATGCTCTGTCAATGCTAGATATAAACTGATTCAATATAAAGTTGTTCATCAATTAGACTATTCTAAGCTAAAGCTGCATAAAGTCAACCCGTCACTTTCTTCAATGTGTGATCAATGTGGAGGTGCGCAGGGTTCGCTATCGCATCTTTTTTGGTTAGGTCCTCAACTACACAAGTTTTGGTGTGATGGATTTCAGTCGGGTCTTTAACTTGGACATCGCTCCTGACCCAGAAATGCCGCTCTTTGGGTGCTCAGAGAAGGCTCTCATGTGCCCGCCTGAGATGCAACAAGCACTAATGCTTGGCATGGTTGCCGCAAAGTAAATGATTCTCCTGGACTGGAAGTCCCCCACTCCTCCCTGAAATGACTGGGATTATCCAGATTGAAATGATACGCATGCACAACTCTAAAACACGAAACTTTTTATTTTATTTACACTTTCTCAGTGATTGTGCAACTTCAAGTCTTCTTTTTTAAACTTCTATGAATTCTGTTTGCACATATCTTTTTCCACACACTCAACAGAAGGTGATCATTTCACAAGCTCAGAATCCTTTTTGGCCCTGTTTTGATCACATTGCAATGATTCACATCCTGCAAACCCCCACAATCTCTGGACCCAGTAATAAATCAGACTACTGTCACCATTTATTACCATGCCATTTGTCATGACCCTAGTGGTTATTGCTCATGGTAAAAAAAGAGTCTGACTGAGTCAGTGACTGAGTAAATGAACTTCAGACCTTGCACTAAATGACACTTTTTAGCCACAAAAAGAGATACTAGATGGCCAACTGTCCAAATGTATTCCACAAGTCGCACACCACTCAGTGAAGTGTCCTTGCAGTGCACTGGGCCATTGCACAATAACTCAGACCTACACAGTCATTTACAGCTTGAGATGAAATATATTCCCTGCTTCTTACAAACATCTATAAAATGCAATTTTTATGTAAATTTTCAACATCTGCCCAAACTTTGCTGTTAACTGTTTCATAAGGCCATAAAGTAACAGGATACAATGTAAGAACAAAGAATTTGAAAAATATACAAGTTGGGAATAAAAATGAACTGTTGGGCTGAAACGGTGCTGTACACAAAGTGTTGTTTTGGCTTAATCTTTATACACACCACTCCCTGACTCCCAGCAGCTGTTTGTATTCATTTTACAGCACTTTATTAGCCTACAAGGTGACCAAGGCCATGCCATCTTATACCTTCACGGCAAATCTCCTGGCCATGATTCCACCACCATGTCCTCATACCTGGAACAACAAAAACCTTGTGTTATCCTTCCTAACGACCTATGACTGTTTGTTTTTTTAATCTACCATCTGTGGGTACGATTTTTAGGCACCTAAAACTCCTTGTTTGGAGAGGTTAGCAATAGATCATAGTTAAAGAAACTGTGACAATGCCAACCATTGGTGGCTGTTTAAGTCTTATACTTCAAACTTCTTTTTGTTGATATAGGTTTCAAATGGTCACACTTAAAGCCTACCGTAGAAAGGGGAGGAAGGACAAAATATTATGAATGGGGGATAACGGTGCACACTTGTGGACAGTTGTAGGCACAAAATGTGACCGAAGTATTGTGAAGAATGAAAAAAGAGATCTGATTTGAGAGGAGCTCAAACACCCACTCTCACACTGATTATGATTTGAAAAGTGACCCAATTGAAGTTGTTGGGTCAAGTCCTTCTATGATTCCACCTTTGGAAAGGGGGTTTCAGATATTGTTAGGAGCATTTCTTTTCAAGCGTACCAAGACCTTTAGTAGAAGATGGGAACTGATGCCAATATCAGGCAGGGGCGGACTGAAACAAAAATCAAGCCCAGATTACTACACCCATGCTGCCCCACCCACGGACACGTGCATTTACTAATTACATTTGTGTACAGATGGTGAAATAGTAAACAAGGTTTGTGCGATGCGTGTTCTGACCGGAGGTTGCTATATTGGCGATACTCTGCATCACAAGAAAGCACAGACACTGACGTAGATTCCAAACGTCGTCAAGGGAAATGGTTATTATTGCCGTGTTTTAGGTTGTACCAATAGGTCAGACCGAGAAAAAACATTTGGAATATTATTGACTTTCAAAAGTTATTCAAAAACAGGAAGGAAATGCCAGAAGTTATCAGAGGAAAGGAGGCGCAAAGGTTGGCAAAGTTCTAACCCACTCAGGTAGTGTACAGTGTAGATAGTAAACTGGGGTTCTTTGAAATGAAAAAGAAATGATTAAGAGTCACTTGGCTGCACTTTGAGTACCGCAATGATGTCGTACAGTTAAGGTTAGGTTGATTAAAAACGTTATTGCATTTCTTACTTTGACCTTCACAACACAACGGTCGTTAATGACTTGGTACTGCATCTCCCTCACTCTTCCACACACCATCTGGTTATAAGCCTCCAAACCTTTGTAGGATTTAAGATCTGCAGCTGTGTATGGGCTCGGGCAGAAAAGCAGATAATTGACTAGCTATATCGGCTATGCAACTGAAGGAAGAATCACCGGGTCGTCATGGATCTAAGAAGAGAGCCAACTTGTAGGAATCTGCACCTCCAATAAATTGTAATTTCTCAAAATGTTGCACCTTTTCTTGTTGTCCTTCCCTATATGCCTATGCATCTTGGATGCTTTTCTGTTGTTTAGACATGGCTACATTCATTCAGTGTCCAGAGTGCACAATACTCCACTTTACTCAGTTGTTGACACCGAGTATCTCCAACATGCCCGTGCATCCAGGTTACTGCCCAGAACGTGACGTTGGTGACAACCCTCTATAAGCAGTAGCTTATGAAACTGATTTTTAAACAATTAATATAAGTAACTGGCAAACAATGCTTAGGCCTACTACTTTTTAAAGAGAACACGCTTATAACAAACTATCACATATTGCCTGTTTGTGCCGTTTGTATGCTGTTACTGTCATTCTCTACAGTGTGTAGTTATTTTTGTTGTCACTGTCAGTCTGTTTGGTTGTCTGTGTTTCTCTCTGACACTGTCTGGTCCCCCATCTTTTCATCAGTTTTTAACTTTCTAACTCTGCTATAAAAAGAGCTGTTAGCTGTTTATGGCTGCCTGGGATTTTACGTCATGGTTTTTCCTTGGTCAGGAAATTTTTAGGTTAAAAGACTTCAATTCCTGCATTATGATACATTTTTAGGCACTTTTTGGTAAAAATTTGTCTATATTTATGGCAAGGAAATAACACAATTCTGGAGGCAGGTAACAATTCAAAATGCAAAATGCCTGACATCAGGTGCGTATTTGCCAGATGGCCCATCTGCCCCTGATGTGAGACAATGTGAGCAGCCAAGCATCCACCCTGACCTCCTCCTAAAAGGTTTTGCAGTGCTACAACATCAAATGACATGCGCAATGTCTGCCTTTGTTTCAGTTTGAGGAGAATCATAACCCTAATGACCACAAGAGGTCACTTGTCAGGGGAATTTTAAGATTGTCATTTAAGTGAACAGACTGCAGTATACTGTATGTATTGTACTCCTGGTGAGAACAGTGTCCATTCAGCCCATACTCTTATCCCAACATCTGTACTCAGCCCATCTCTGACTCCCGTCTCACACTCCAGTTCCTTTTGCACTTCATTCAGTTGTAGAGTATCACTCTGGCTCTCTTCTGACGCCTTCCAAGCTCTGACTAACTTGTCTTTAAAAGTTACTTTCTATCATGCGTTCATACTCAATTTCAGGTTTACCTTTTCTTTTGCTATATGTCTCCTGAGACGGCAAATCAATTTGGTTATCAATAATTTTCTGCACCAGCGTCACTGAGTCACTTTCTACTTTTTGTCACACATGATCCTTATTTTGGAAAACTCTTCAGGGAACCGGATTGCAATTGATTTTCCATGTTGAACTTTGTCAGAGAACATCTCTTGGTTATAATGAGATTGCATCTCCGCGGACTATAAATTATTTCTGAGAGTTCTCAGCTCCCATGATGTGAAAATGCCAGCCTAGCTCTTAAGGGAGCAACATTAAAATCAGTTTATTAATGCAAAAGTGAAAATATCCTTCAATGTTGAATTGCCCAAAGGCCCCCCTGTAGCTCACTATAATGTGCACAGGTATACAAGAGACGCATTAGCTGATGATATGGTTTAATAATGGACAATGTGTATGACTTTAATATTTGTACTAAACATTGTCGCCTTGATAGACATTATTTTACATTTACGACATTACTCATTTATTATTTTACAGACACTTATTTACAGTACTTGTCCAAAGATTACTTAATTTTTTTTCTGGAAATGCATTCCAATTGGCTTGTGTCATGTCCATAGACTGTATATATATATATATTGACGGTCTATGTTTGTATCCCATAGAGTGCCAACCTGTGAGGCACTCTTGAGACAAGTGATGTTTATGTGTGGTCTGCACAAGTCAGAGACCCATATAATTAAAGCACTAGTCAGTCCTCTGAAAAGCTGTTATAGATACAATTCTAGATTTCCTGCGAGTATATATAAATCCTAAACTTATCCCGAAAGTCAAGCTGACAAAGACCAGAGGAAAAAGACTACGAGAAAAACTTGACCGTGAATTCGCTGTACTATATGAAGACCCAGATTTTAGGAATGCAGTGTGTAACTGGATGGACATTGCTGGTTAGTCACCAGAAAAGGCTGTCTTGCCCATTATTTGGAGTATTGTTGAATCACAAAAGCCATCACATTCATCCTCCAGCTCTTCCCTTGATCCAGCCAGCATCAGTTCCCATGCCTTCTCCCACAGCTCATCTTCAATTATTCGCACCTTCATGTGAAACATCTTAGAGTGACCTTCTCTGTTTTTGGTCCCCTCTTTCTCACATGTCGAGTTAAAGCTCCATAAGGGCAAATACATTTAATATTTTGGTAAGTATGCATGTAACTGGTGGTGGTGTATTGTATGGTCACTATGATGTTCCTCACTTTTTTTTGAGTTTTAATTTGCACCGGCTTCATTGAGAAGATTTAATTTGAACCGGACGTTGGCCGAGTTTTATTTTTTGTTGGGCACAAATGTTTTCTGTTTGTGTAAACAATTACTCCTACTTTTAATAACTACACCTTCTGGTTTACTGTACAGATCCATGGGGCCCATTGAGGTATGTATGGTGTGTGCCTGACTCGTCTTCAATCCCTATGTCTCATTTTTGGGGCATATGTTTGGGTTTTGCTACCCCTTTTAAAACCTATTGTTACAATGAAGTTTAATCTCCAAAGACTTTGTTCGTTTAATATTTTGTAATTTACAATAAATCTTTTCATAATTGTAAGGAAGTTGCTCCTGATTGAAATGGACGTCAGCGTTAGTTCTTAAAAAGACTTTAATAACGTTTTACATCACTCCTAGTTGATCAGCTCTTTCTGTACAATCACTTTTTAGTAACCAATCAGATTCAGATATGCATTCACTTTTCAGTTAAACCAATCAGATTAAGCATGTATTTCGTAACCCAATCACAGCATGACATCCTTGTTTTAAATCTGGTCTCTCCTCTGCGGTTGTCAGTTGTCATTTCAGGACTAGAGTGTGACCCACCTCCTCCCCACAAACCACCGCTCCTCTCACCCATGATACCCTGGGTCTTCATCAGCTGACTGCTCCTGATAGAACTCATCCTGATCCATCATCTGCCCTCAGATGCCAGTCTGACTTTCTTCTCCCTGCCGGATTGTTGCTTTCCACTGAGTATGCTAATTCACCAGTCTTTAGAGATTTGTATCAAGTCTAGTTTCTTGTCTTCGTACTTACCAGGCTGCTCTTCCCTGATGTTACTAACTGGAAGATCTCTGTTCTCAGAAGGAACCCACATTCGGAATCCTCTCCTGCCAATAGCCATGCAACACACTGAAACATCAAGTCTGCAGCCACACTGAGGAACACAGCCCAGAACCCCCTCAAGCCAGTCCAGCCATCTTCGTACCCAGCACCGTAACTGCCAGCCCATACTCACAGCTTCCCCTTCTGCCAGCCCAGGAATCTTCTGACCCACCACTCCCACTGCCAGCCTACACTCACAGCTTCAATAAAACAAGATCCCTCACCACTTACTCCAGTCTGCGCCTGTGTTCTGTCCTCCAATCAAGACAGCCTCTACCTCCTTAATCCTCGGTTTCCCTGAACCACCTCACAGCCTCTTCAAGCTCCTCTCACATTATCAATTCTCCTCTAGCCAAATTGTTCTAAGAAAGGTTTCAACAAAATATGTCTCAACTGTACCAAAACCCTGATTAATTGCTCTTTGCCATGTGCAGTGTTAGAGTGCGGATCCACCTGGCCGCACCACGCTTCTGTTGCGCTGCGCTCCACTCTATTCCTATGGCCTTCTGGCCAGAAATAATAATGCTGATTCCTCAAGTAAACTGGACTGGTCAAAACCGAGTAAAGAGGTGGTAGCTGGATACTCATTGCGAACAGAAAGTCTTTTAAGTAATATTGCTCTGCCTCATGAGGCCCTAATGTGCTCAGAAATGAATTGCAAGGATATGCAACATGTTGATAAACTCTGTGCCATGCAGGATGATATTGTGAAATGTCTCAATGCTTTCAGTGAACCCTTTCCTAAAAGTAAATGTAAGGTACTTAACATCACACCTGGGTGGAATGAGTTTGTGGCTGAGCAGTATGCTGAGGCAACAGAGGCAGGTAGGCCTAGACATGGGGTGTTGCTAGATAAGAAAAATCGGACAAATGCTAGAGTTAAATATGTTCTCCGTTTTATTAATAAAAATAAAAACAGTGAGACCAGACTCGCTAGCCAGTTAGCTACAGAACAACCTTACTGACTTTTGGCGAAAAGTCAAAGTAACAAATACCAATGAAACATCCTTACCGGCTGATGTTGAAGGTATTAGTAGCACTACCGTGACCTTTTTAATAGTGTTAAAAGTAAACAAGTTAGAATTAATCAAGAACATTGATTTCTCAGCAGATATGATAGGGCTGCATATATTCATGCCATCAGTATGTTGCAGAATAACAAAGCCTGGTATGGACTGCATTACTGCAGAACATCTAAAATATGCCAGACATAAGCTCTGTCCTTTGCTTTCTATGTGCTTTAATGGTTGTCTTATACAAGGTATCCTGCCACATTCTGTTACAGTATGTCTCTCATGTTACTGCTTGTGCTTAAAGACAAGGCTGGTAAGCTCAACAGTGTTGACAATTATCAATCTATTGCATTAGCCAATATCTTGTCTAACGTACTGAAGAGAATACTGTTAACAAAGCTAGACATGTATGTCCTTACTTCTGACAATCAGTTTGGGTTCAAAAGAAAGCACTGGACTGACCTGTGTATCTAGTACGCCCTTAAAGAGATAGTGTCTAGGTACACAGGTCTGAATTTATCTGGCCTACCGATAGAATTAATCATAAACAATTGTTTGTAAAATTGCTAGATAGAGCTGCCCCTATTTTTAGTGAGAAATTTAGTGTGTTGGCATGCCCATCAAATGTTACAGGTTAAATGGGACAATGTTGAATCTGCTCCATTCTATGTCCATATAGTGCTGGGTTGCAGCAGATGCTGACGGTGTGTTCTCAGTATGGCGTTGATTATGACATGCAGTATAATATGATGCAATGAGGCTGCTGCTTTGTGCCCCCAGGGGGAGTTAATGCCGGTTAGGTTTGTGTCCGACTTGATCTGCTCTGACGTCATGCACACGTGGGCAACGGAAATCTCACGAGAGCAAGGCGGCCGCAGTTCTGAGACGCAGGCGGCGCAGTTGCTTTTTACCGACTGCAAGAGCCAGGCGGACCCAGGCGGACCCGGAGCATGCTGGGAAACGCCAGCTTCTCAGCTGATTTAACACCTGATCATGATGAGGTTTTATACAAACTTTTTACTGTTTTTGAATCGGAAGGATTTTAATTGCTATTTGTCTGATTTAAAGACCTATTCTGTACAGAACGCATGCTGTGCGGCTGATAGTTGCGTTTAGAAGTCAGGGAGACTAAATCCGTTCAAATCACGGATCATCTACAGTGTGTTAATCAAAATCAGCAACAGATCACATGTAGAGCACTTTCACAGCTACTCTTTCATAATTAAAACAACTGGAGACTGTGTACCAGCTGACATGTGGGTCTGATTGTATTTTATTAAATCGGAATTGCACCACAGTGTTTTTGTCACTTCCTGTCCAGTCTGAAGGCGGCTGGAATCAGCTTGAAACTGTCCGACTTTACTGCAGCTTTTTGTCCCCACCCCCGGCTGCTGCCGCCTGCTCTCGTCTACTTTCCAGGCGAGGGGCAGTTCATCTCAAACAAGCCTATTAATGGTCTATTGTCATGTCTAGTCTTGTTGTTCACTTTCCCTCTCGTTTCAGCCCCTGACTTCCTCCCTTTGTTCGAATTTCCCGCCACTGTGATTGTCAACCCCGCCCCTGATTGGCTTCACCTGTTTCCCCCATCTCCTGTATAAATAGTCCTTGTCTCCCTTTATTTTGTGCCAGTTAGTCTTGTTCCGTCCGTGTGATTGTGCCGTCAAGTATTCCTGCCAGAGCTCCCAGTAACCAGGTTTTATCCTCCCAGTGGGCTATTTTCATCATTTGAACTAATTGCCAAGTAAACATTTTGTTAAACGTTCTTCTGTTTTACGAGTTGTGCATTTGAGTCGACCAGTGTTGAGTGTAAGGTAGTTACAGCTTGCCTTTAAATTATTTAAGTGCCTTTAGAAGGCTTGCTTTTATTTAGGTTATTTATGATTACTTTGGCCTAGAACACAATGCACAGTGCATTTGTAATACTATTGCAATGGCAATACATTTAAGACATGATTCTTTCATAACTTCAAAATGAATGTAAATCCAAACAAAGTGAAAGGTGCTAAAACAATGTATAGAGCTGAGGGGAACTGCAACAAAAGTTTTCTTTGGGTTGATTATTATTATGACTGGGAGGAGTGTCTTCATTTAGACTAACATATTTCAGTAAACCACAAAAGATCAATTTGCTTATTTGATATCAAATCATTTACTTGAACTGCTTCATTGCGCTGATAGTTTTAATTAATTTTAATTGGGTTGCTAAGTATTGCTCCTCTTTTGTTTACTTTTAATTCAACCGATCTGAGTCGGGGGACAGATGATATGATTATGGGATTATGAGTGGGCGACTGCTCCAATAGAAGCACAGAGGAGGTGGTGATGGTGCAGTGGATATGACCCATGCCTTTGGTGTGGGAAGTCTGGGTTCAATTCCCAATGCTATACATTAACCAATGTGTCCCTGAGCAAGACACTTAACCCCTAGCTGCTCCAGAGGCTTGTGACTTCTGACACATAGCAATTGTAAGTCATGTTGGATAAAGGTGTCTGTTAAATGACATGTGACGATGTGATGTGAGGAGTGTGTTGCACTCCACCCCTGATTACTAATATGACACCTGGGTTGTCATGGTTTAAGACCGATAATAGACTCGGTCAGATTTTTTGATATGAGAAAGGCTCTGTCCAACGTGGGAAGAATGCCGTCTCTCTTAATCAGACCAGGCTTTAACCAGAATGCCCTCAAGGTATCTACGTAGCCCACATCATTAGACCCCCCCCCCCCCCCCCCCCCCCCCCCCCCCCCCCCCCCCCCCCGCACGAAGTGACTTAACAGAAATTTTAGTGATCTTCAATTTGCGTAATCGAGTATCATTACCACCTACGTTGAGTATGATATTACTGTATTTACGGTTATCTTCAGTTTAGTCATTAGAGCATTTTCAGTATAAAATAGACATGAGTGCAGCTTTAAGAAACACATTTATTGAAAGTGTATGACTTTTATGTAGTGTGTACATGGAGGCTATAATATACGTGTGTGTGTGTGTGTATATATGTATGTATGTATGTATGTATGTATGCATGTATATATATGTATGTATATATATGTATGTATATATATGTATATATAAATATATGTATATATATGTATATATATGTGTGTATATGTATATATATATGTATATATGTATATGTATATGTATATGTGTGTGTGTGTGTGTGTGTGTGTATCCCAGTGAGTTGTATTGCTGTTTACCAAAATGTATCATGTAGTGTTTTATATTTAATATTTTAAAGGCCCTTCTAGGGACAAGCGTTGGGATTTAGGATTGGCTATAAATTCTCAGGTACGTTGCATTTGAGAATAGTTGTGCAGTTCTCTAAAGTAAGTATGTGTACTGTATTTGCCTCTATTAAACAAAGTAAAAATAAACTGTCCTTTTGTGTTGAAAGACACATATAATTAGGTTTGACGTATCCTTGGGTTGGCTGAGTGTCATCAGTGTACAATTATAGTGTGTTTTGCAATAAATTAAACTGTGGGGCTTTCTTATTGTATTTCATGGAAGCCATGACAATTCAAGCAGAATTACTATGCTTATAGTCATTTAGGTGAGCGTGTGTTGCCTGAAGCCCATCAGCCCGGTAGAATTAGGTGGACTAGACCCCCTCTCCACCTGTTTGATTAATGGCTTGGGCCCAATTCCCTCGCTTTGCTTTTTAATGCTGTCGCCTGTCTTTGATGTCATCAGATAATTGCTCTTTTTAGAACTCGGAAAGGGCCACTCAGCGCTCATGGGATGGAAGAGTATCCATGGTGACAATTTTTGTTATTCCACACTGCCAACAACTGTTTATTGTGCCCTGGAGGAGGAAAACGCTTTTGTATGGAGATACTCCACATCTGGGGTCAGGGAGAAAGTGAGACGGAGAGACTGGGAGACACACCAAAATGAAAGGGAAAAATTGAGAGATAGATGCGAACTAGAAATATGACATTTGTGTGTAAGTGACAGAGAGAAAGAGACACTTAATGGATGGTTAATGCTACTAAAAGTGTGGCTTTCCTGTGTTGACAAAGGATCTTTATGTGCAAAGCACCGATCCTAAACAGGCAGGAGGGATCTTCAAACCCACACTGGATAGAGACAGATAGTAATAACGCACTGTATCTCAAAATAAACATATGATGTATTACAGCCACTTTTCTTGTGTACCTCTTCCAGATGCACCCCTGCTTCAGCCACCCTTTTCCTTGTGTATTATCATCGGTGAATGCACACACCCACAATGTGAATGATTTCAGCTCAGCCACTTGTATTGCCATCATTCTGCTGTATCCCACAGTCCCGTTAGTCTTCCTCTCTCCGTATATGACTTGATGACTAAGCTATACGTCAAAGCACTTTGAATTATAATCCCTTCACACTTCAGTGCAACAACGAAATTATCCATCTCACATTTTTACCAGTGAATACTGCAAAATGCAATTCCGACAGAAATACCAGTTATGTAATTGAACATATAAACTTTGTTGGAGCAATATAAGATAATGAGTCATATAATTAATGTACCTGATTCATTTTAGATCACACAGCGTTCAGAGATGGGAGAAAGACTCTGGTTTATTGGCATTTCATTAAATCAATCACAATCGTCATGGGCGGCACTAAGCCTTACATTTGGCAGTGCCACGGTGCCGCTGCAAAATGGCCTCGGGAAGGAAGGTTCACAAGTTGTTTTAACAGAAAACTTGGACGGATAGTCTAGCTAGCTGTCTGGATTTGCCCTGCAGAGGTAACCATACTCCTCAGAAATTGAGTACAGTTTATAATTCCAACACCAAGAAAGCGTATGATAATTGACATCTGGCCAAAAAGAATGAAGTCTGGTGGTATTTCTGGCGGCAACAGAGCAATCCCGGAAGTGGAACGATCTTGGATGGATAAAAGAAAACGCACAGCTCCCATTGGAACAAGTGAAAGAACTAGGGACTAGTAAAATAAAAACTTCACAGAACAACACATTTAGAAAAAGGGGATGGATTACCTGTTTGTTGTAAACAAGTTGGAAACGGCATTGTGTAAAATTGCTCCCTGTCTACAGCCATCTGTAATAAAAAAAAAAAAACTGCCCACTTCCTGTTTCTTGTTACCAGCAGCACTTATTTCAGTGGATCCTCAAAGATATCCCTGGGGTCTGGTGCGGCACCACTTTCCCGCACTGCATCTTAATGACAAACGAGAGGAGAGATCATGGCTCTCCAAAGAGTTGGGAAGAGGATTGTGGTGAAATAGAGTGCTTGGGATAGGAGACAAAGTTAGAAGGATGGAGAAGAGAGGAAAGAGAGTGTTACGTGGAGGAGGAAAGTATAGACGTTGGGGGGAAATAATGATAACATAGAAAATAGGAAGGAAGAGGACCATAGTTGTCAGTGCCTTATTCTGGATGTCTCGATTTGACTTTATCTTAGCTTTTGGTGTCTCTGCATCTCTGTTTTCCTGAGATTTCTGTCATTGTTTCCCAATTAAAGATTGTTTTTTGAGACTAAAAAATCAATTTCAGGTGACATTGTTATAGAGCAGATGGACAAGGTAGATTGGCAGCTCAACAGACATGGCGCTTTGACATGACAGATAGCTGGTTGATTTTAGTTTCCTTCTAAGAGTCAAGGTTGTTGATTTTTTTTCGAACCATCATTCCCCGACCACAACCACAACCATTACTGTAAAACATGATGACGGAGCTTCCCAAACCTCAATGAAGTTACGATTTTAACCCAAGCCAAGATGCTTTTCTAGACTTGAATAAGTACAAACACAGTCGTGTTTGTGCACAAACCCAACCAAACCTTAAGCAAATGTCAGACCATAAAACCGATTTATTTTTAACAGTGAATTTTCAAAGTTTAAGGAGGTAACAGTTGAAAAATTCTATGAAATGAAAGAGTAGAAGAGGGAGAAAGAGAGTAAGTGAAAATGAACGATAGGAGGGTGCTGCAGCTACAAGAGGGGCAAAAAGAAGAGAGAACCAGAATAAAGTCTACAGTGCTATGTGTGCGCATGTGTGTGTTTTTTCCCAAGAGTGCATATGTGTGCTTGCATTAAGTAAGAAAGCCTGAGAGCATTTTAAGAGCCAAAACTCTCTGGTTTCCAATTTCCAGAAGCCTGCTGTCCCCTTTTCACACTTGCTGAGTTTCACACAGTGAATTCTTGTCATTTTGCGACACTGAGTTTTGCAATTTGTGCAGTGTATTGTTCACACAGCTCTGATTTTCTGTGAGGGATTTCTATGTATGTTAGTAATCTGACAGGTGTTATTACACTGTCTGCAGCCTCAATCCATTTTCATATATTTTGGCACTGCCACTCATCCAAGCTAGCGTGTTCCAATTTTTCTTACACTTATGTAACATGACAACGTATAA
The DNA here is from genome assembly GCF_013103735.1 of Etheostoma cragini. NCBI lineage: Eukaryota > Metazoa > Chordata > Actinopteri > Perciformes > Percidae > Etheostoma > Etheostoma cragini. The sequence goes on along the minus strand of NC_048411.1, from coordinate 4,179,832 downwards.
GGGCAGATGACTTCCGCTTTACATCAAAGAAAACCTAAATTTAGATGTGTGGTGTGCAAAGTCAGAGTCACGATACATTATCAGTCAGGAAGCTTGTCTGCATAATTCATATTTTCTCAAACAGCATATTTTATGCACTGTATACGTTCTCCTTTTCTGTAGTTCTGCTCTTGTGTCATTCTGGGTAAAGGAGACCTTTGCATGAAGCATTTTATTACACTATGTGTCAAGAATGAAAATTCATCCTTCTTCTGAGGCAAACAAATGACCTTGAAAAGTGACCATGAAAGTGTCAATGTTCAGATTTACCGACATGTCATAGCAAAGTGACTTTGAGTTAAATGTATTTATTCATTTATCAGTTCATGCTCCTATGGATATAATGAAGAGTATAACACTGCTAGAGTGACAATCATTTTTGTCACCTGAATAAAGAAAAATGTATAACTCCCTGCATCTCATTACAATTATTTCTTTACATGCTGATTTATGTCAGCTTAATGTCACAGGGTTAACTGTTTAGTCAAGGAACTATGAATTATTCAGTTATGGTTTGGTGTTTTTTGTCTCAGTTTATTGCGGCAGTCAGTTTATTTCTTAGCCTGGTTCTGGCATTTCTTGTGATTACTGTGTTATTTTTGGTCTTTTCTTGCATAAGTTCTGTTTCCTGTTTTATTTTGAAGGTCTCTCAGGTGTTTGGGTCTCTGTCTCATCTTGTCTTTAGTTGTACTTCCTGTGTTCTCCCGCTCCTATGATTAGGGGTGAGCCGGGACAGTTTAAACACTTTTTAATTAAACGGAATTTACAGAGCAGTCATATTACACTGAAAGATAATATTTTGTCACTAGCAACCTACACGTGTCATCTCTCAAATACAGTTGCATTTTCAGCTTTGAACAAAACCGTTCAGGAATTATTACAGCAAAAGTGGGACGTGCGTTGTGTTTCATCTGTCCCCCCTGGACGGGACGAATGAAACAGCATGTGGGGACGATGAAACATACAGTTTAAGCCATATAAACTTCCCACAACTTTAATATTTTTCTACAGACCATGGATGGTACTTCCAAAAGGTGTTAATTTAGATTGATTTTTGCAGGGCTATACGTCTTTGTTGAATGTGTGTTAACAACTAATTGCCGTCATCCTGAAGCGCGTATGAAGCAGTGATTGAAATATCATGCACTGTGGAGGATTCTGGTAGGTTTTTCCATTTATATCATGTTTCTATTGGATATCCCCATAGGATAACATGGGAAAACTCAGCCCCCCCCTACCTGGTGGGCTCAAACATATTTTCATCTTTCTAAAACTGCTTTTCCATGTCTCACCTTCATAAATATTTGTATAAACCCATATTTGTGCATTTACTTAAAATCCATAGAGTTCCAGCCAGGTGGGAGACAGTTGAAACAGCTGTTTCATGCCGTTACAGCCTGTTTTGCTTCTCATGTAAACCAGCACGAAATATGAAAGTCTGGGATTGTGAAGAACACTAAAGGGTCTACTGAATAAGCATGTAGTCAAACCTTTAGATGAAAAACCCTCATTAACAATCAAAAAAATGTAACCGCTAATTAAGTTTACTTTTGACAATCAAAACTCGTTTATTGGTTGTAACTCCGTGATAAAAGGAAATAACAGGGAGATATTTGGCTGATAGGAGGAAGGTAACATGCTCTATTTGTTGACTTAAGGAAGTCTGTATCTCATCATTGCACTTGTAGAAAACTGGAATGTTTCATCCGCCCTGGTTCTTCCCTACCTGATGTTTTCCACCTGTTTCCCAGCCCTCTTGTCACCTGCCTTTTGTTACCTTGTTACCCTCTGTATTTAGTCTCTCCTTCTCCTGTGTCAGCTCATTGTGGTGTCCTGTCTCCCCGCGTCAGTTTCTGTCTGCTTAACTGCTTAATTAGTTTTTGGTCTCTATTTCTGGTTTGTTTGGCTTTTTTTTTGTCTTCCTGTTCTCGGTTTTTGATCCCTGGATTTAGTTTTTTGCCTGCCCATCTCAGTACTTTCTTTGTTCATTTGTACTTTTTCTTTACTAAACTCTCAAGCTCAACATTTTTCCTTGCTCCTCTCTGCATTTGGGTCCACCGTTTCATGCATCCTACGACAGATTCTCTTCATCCCCACTGTATTTAACCCAGAGAGGTCAACCACATGTCATGTGCATACTTTTGCATTACATGAAATCACTTTTAATCTCCTTTGGTCTGGGGTTGGGGTTCCTTCTCCGCTACCACCGGTGTCTGGATTCCATCGGGGTTTATGACATACACTACCTCTATTTAAAAAAAAACAAATTAGCACTAAAACAATGGAGTCTAATCTCCAAAGACCCTGTACTTTTTATTATGCATATGTACAATAAACATTTTGCATATCTGCAAATAAGTCTCTCCTGATTGAATTGTAGGTCCCTTGTCACAACAGTAGCAGCAAAATTATGATTATGATTTTCCACAGTATAAACGTAGTTGTGCTTTTGTCATGTCTCATTAAATGTGGTTGTGCCCCTTTTCTCCCCTCCTCATGGTAATTGACAACTTGGCTTCTTCTTATTTACTGTTTTTTTCCCACTCTGAGGCCTTTTTGCATTAAGAGTATACAATAGACCACATCCTACAGTGTAGCTTATCTCTTCCCCTTCATGTACAACCCAGTGCCATAATGGGCTGTTTGAAGGGTGCAGTAATGTATGTGCTATTAAGTGGAAAGTCCATGGCACCATGTTAAAGTTTTATTCCAACTGGAACAAGATCACACCAACTTTTGCACCGGTAAATGTGAGTGAGTGGTAGAACACAACACCTGGAAATAAATGAATACAAGCTGTCAGCATCAAAAGTTTAATCATAACTGAAAACATAACATGATCAGTGTATTTGTGTCTGAATGCATCTCTCATGCATCCACACAAACACACATGCCCAAACTGCTCAGCAGCCCATTTGTGAATTGTCTCGTAAAAGGAGGAAAAATGGGGGGGTCCCCTTCATGTGGGAATGACACGTGTGGCGCGTGGGTTTTGCACTGTGATTCCAGGGGCCCTTCGCGCCCGTGTGCTGGCCATGAGGGCCACCTGGGATAGTGAAGCTTAAACAGAGGCCGCAACCTGGTGTGGTTGCCAGGCGTAGACAAAGACATTAAGGCCCTCATTAAAGAATTCCCAGTATGTCTTATGAGTGGGAAAGCCGACAACCCCCACCTCCATGCAACTTCTGGCCTGGCCGCCAAAGCCATTGGAGCATCTGCAGTTTGATATATGTGGTGAGAGCCATGGTACCCCCGCCCCTGGAGTCCCTTTTTTCCCGCTGGGGCCTTCCACAGATCATTACCACCAACAATGGTCCGCAGTTTACATCTGTGGAGTTTACTTCATACTTGGAGAGCAGGGGGATTCGACATCTCCGCACGGCCCTGTATCACCCACAGGCAAACGGCAGCGGGGAACGCTCCAATCAATCCCTAAAAAATGGCGTCAGAGCACTTCAGGCCCGGGGCTGTTCCTTTAAACATGCTATGCATTTAACTCTGCCATTCTACCATGCTACCCAGCATTCAACCACAGACGTTTCCCCAGCCTCACTCATGCTGGGAAGGGAGATGCATTCAAAGCCTCAGTCACCCACCGTCAGCAGCAGATTAAACAGTGGTTTGACAGGTGAAAGAGGGTCAGCATGCAAGATATCGCTGTAACAGAGTGGGTGAGAGCTTGGCGACCGCACAGGGGGAACAAGATGGCATCATTTTGGTCCATTTAACAGCAAGTGACCCGTCACATACCTCCTAGATGATGGCACCCATCGGCCCGCCAGCTGCCTTCAGAAGTGTCAGCACCTCCTGCAATGTCAACTCAGAGCAGCAGGTACATAAGGCCACCCAGAGAGGAACAGAAGGACCCCATACCTCAATCAGCTGAACAGCTTGAGGACACTCCCTCGTCGGGACATCCAGTGGCCCCATCACCAGCGCCGCTGCCCTTGCCCCAGCATCCGCACCACCGTTCACCTCACTTTCAGTCGTGTGTTCTCCACGGCAAGTGTGCGCGAGGGCATGGCCTGATTACCTGATTACCCAGAGAGTTCAGGACGAATGAATCCGTTCATTTGGTAATGCCTCACCACATGTTCAGTATGCAGCTGTGTTGGTCTGAAATTGTCAGTTCCAGTTTCCTGAAAGTAAAGTGAGTTGCTTGCAACGGTGTCAACTGTGTTCTTTCCAACATTACACTATTATAGTGACTTGCTATGTGTTGGAGGATTGACGTAAACTTGCAAGTGACTGTAATGTTTAATGTTTGAATTGCATTGATATCTTGTACAAAAAAACTGATGCAGTAATACAGCTACAATTCACATTTTTTTTATCAAAGCTATAAGGGTTGTCTTTAAAAAACTTGTCATTGCATGCTCATGCACCCTTTTTCCCCCAAAAAAACTGTATTCAGTGATGAAAATATACAATATTGTGATTCACTAATAAACATTATGCATTACCTTATTGGATAAAGGCGTTTTGCAGGCAACTGTTTATAAAACATGCACTGTTTATGTACCTAATTTCAGGAATATAGCTTGTTGTGTTAATAATTTTGCATGTTGAAATGCTATATTAAAACAAAGCAGTGGTAGCACACTTTAATAGTGAGTGATATTGGTGTTAAAATTGTTCAATTTGATCAAATGGTTTGGAGCCAGCGAATACTCCTGAACCAAATAGCTATGCTTCTGTTCATGACTTTTCTCTGTTTCTGTCTATCTCTCTCCAAAACATTTAAAGGGTCTCTCAACATTTAAGACGAGAGGTCATCTGGCAAGCTCTGCTGCTCAGAAAAACTGAACAAGAGCGAAAGGTCAAGGATTTCTGCCAGCCAGACAGCAAGTGGCTGGTCTTCTCTGACCTGATTTTTTTTTTTTCTATTGCTCTTAAGTGGAAAGTATATGAGACTAGACTGTGGAGAGAGAAGAGGTGAGTTGCTTGGGGAACAGTTGGAGAGAAGTCAAAAGATGAAAATTGAAGTGCATGGGAGGTGCAAAAAAAGAGATAAGGAAAAAGCAGATGGAGACAAAGTGCAAAGACAAGAAAGGGGGCTGGGGGTTGTGAGGATGATTTATTTGTCCGCTCTTTGGCTCTCATCCCTGCCAATTATCATACTAGACAGCAACTTTGTGTTGCAGAGATAGACAAGGGGATCGTTTTGCTATTAAATTCATTTAATCAAAAGCAGCCCATTGTTTTGGAACCAGAGAAGGGGGTGAAATTTGTTAATTCTACTGAAAATACACATTGATCAGGATGGCTCCTATACTCTTTCCTGTTTGTCCAAGACATGACATGTTGTCCCCTTAGTTAATCACCTCACATATTTATGAAAAGCACAGGATCTTTACATGGATCTTCCGTATGTGCCTAATATGACCTGTGTGCTGCGAGCGTTCATTTACATGTGTTTTTGTTTGCATAGCCTATCATACATGACTACACACAGAGCTCTGTGCATGCACTCTCATATACTGTATGACTCGCTGTTAAATGCTATGGTAAGAGGATGATAAGATAAGCCCCCTGGTTGCTGTTAGCACTGCATGTAAATGGCCTCCTTTAAAGGCTCAATTTGCAAATGATGAAGTGTTAGTAAACTCTCATGCTTAGATATGTGGCGCTGCAACTGGGCTGTGAAAGAGAGTGATGGATAAACTTTAGCAAGGGGACTGCTGCAGCTTTCCACTAACACATATACACAAATAAATCACACACACATCGACAAAAAATACAAATGAGAGCATGCTATACTACATGCCGTAGGCACACAGCTTGTTTACTAGGTCTGACAATCTCCTTTCCAGGGACGACACATTCAGATACTGGAGGAAAAATATATACATATCACACGTTACTGTACTGTATGTATTCCATCCCTGAAAGAGTATTGCCTATGTGCACACAGCTACAGTTTTCCCAAGGTCTTTAACGTAGCCTTGAGCCAGGACTTTGGTTATCCTTGCATATACTTAAGATTTCTCCCTTTGGAAACAAACGTGCTTCCCGAGTGGAGTAGTGCACAAGCCTGAATGTTGGGCTAAAGCCTGATGCCAAAGACAATATAAACTAGCCATCTTTTCTGTCCACATGTGGCCACACCATGTGCACTGTTCCCCATCTTCTTGCTTTCATATATGGGCATATGCATCACAAAGCATTATTGAAGCAATTTTATTAGCTAAGACAAACAACGATAAGGGTTGAAAATGAATGTTACCAATAAACCAGTGAAAAATTGCTTAATGAATTAAGAAAAGGGGAAAGGCTTGTCATATTGAAATAAACAATATGGCCCTTTTTTAAGATTTGGAATTGTTGTTCACCATTGTGTTGCTGCTGTGGGAGTTGACAGTGAAGAAGTGTCTCTCTGCCTGTTTCATCCAGACTTCTTTACTTTATTCATTTATATATGGCGGACAATATACACTACACATTGACATCAAGATGATGTACAGTAAAATGTTGCAGATTCAGCAGAAGAAGGATTTTCATGGGCAGGTTAATTGTCATTATTACATATTAAAAGAAAAGAAAAACACACATACAAAGCAGACTAAGGTAGTCCAATCCAATCCAACTTTATTTATATAGAACATTTAAAACAACCAAGTTGACCATGGTTTCGGACAGATCGTAAACACGTGTAACAAAAACAAACATTTCAAACAATGTAACAATTTGGAAAATAAAAATTCAAAATGCAACTCTCAAGCAGGTTTAAATGCCAATGATGCAAGTGAGTTTTATGTCGGGATTTATAAATGTGAAGCCTGGGGGCCAATCTGACATTCATAGGCAATTCGTTCCAAAGCCTTGGGGCCACGTCTGAGAATGCTCTATCTCCCCTATTTCTAAGCTGCGTTCTCTAAGAGTAGCTCGTCATTGGACATTAACAACCTCAGGGGAGCGTGCAGCTTCAATAGTTAGTGATATAAGCTGGGGCTTGACCATAAAGAACTTTAAAAACAAATAACAGAATCTTAAAATATATCCAAAAGCAAACCGGTAGCCAACGAAAGGAGGCAAGAACAGGTGTAATGTGATCTCAGTTATGAGTTATGATTTTGAACCATTTGTAATCGGGAGAGGAGGCCTGGCTAACACCTACATATAAAGCATTACAGTAATCCAAGTTGTGATGAAAGCATGTATAACCCTCTTAAAGTCAGTGAAATATGAAAATGGCTTCAGTTTGGTAAGTAGCCTGAGTTGAAAGAAACTTTTAAAGCAGAATGTACTGTATCTGCTTCTCTAGTTGAAAAACACTATCCATCTTAACACCAAGGTCAGTTACCATAGACTTGACATAGGGTGTCAGGGGACCCCAATCCAATTGGGAGGCTCCAAGAGAACTGCTGGGTCTAAATATCATGACTTTGGTTTTACTTTAATTAAATGTAAAAGGTTTAATGCCATCCAGGCTTTAATGTGATAAAAACAATCTAACAGTCTTTTTAGGGAATTATAATCATTGCTTTTTGGTCAAGTAGATCTGAATTCATCTGCATAAAAATGGAAAACTGATGTTATGCTTCTTTAAGATGGATTCAAGGGAAAACAAATAAAGGTAGAAAAGAATCGGTCCCAAAACATAGCCCTGAGGAACTCCACTTGTCAGTGGTGCTGTGGGTGAAGTAGAGCCACCAAAACCAACAAACACTCTCTCTGGTAAATATGATCTAAAGAAATCGCAGTGCTTTTAATCCCCACGCTGTGCTCGAGACGAGAGATAAAAACACTGTGGTCGACAGTGTTGAATGCGGCTGTGAGATCTAAAAGTATAAGGATGCAGAATCTCCTGAGTCTGAGATTAAAAGATTATTAAAAACTTGCAGACTCTGTGCTGTGAAATGCTTTAAAGCTCGAAAGACTCGACCACCTCAAGGATGACATGCAGATCTAAGTAGCTCACTGTCTACAAGATACAATTTTATTGTAAGCAACAGAAGCGTGCTCTGTAAGATGCTCCATCATAACTTTGTAGTGACAAAAACAGGCATAGGTTTCTGCAAACAAGACCCATAAGGTGGGATCAGGACTATCAATGTTGCTTAGGGGATTTTCTGTTTGTTCTTGTCGGTGCACCATTGTGTGTGTGTTCATAACTGCCCAATTAATGTGCACTCTTCTGCCAGTTTCAGTATCTTGTTGCCAATTAAGGCACCATGACTGAAAGCAAAGACGTCTCAGAGAATACAAAACGGCAAACGCTGACATGATGATGTTATTAAAGATGTGTGAGGCAGCAATAAAGCCATCATTACTGAGGGCACAGACACTTCACTGCCAAAAAGCATGCCAAACGGATGTTGGTGACATGGGGAGGAATTGTAAATTTAAAGAAAAAAATCTAATTAGATGTTGTCGTGTAGAAAAAAAAGCTAAATTGTTAAATGAATTATTCGTAGACCGTGAAAGCACTTACAGAACACATGGTGAGATGCTGTGAAAATGCATTGCAAGAGTTGGCAGGAGATAAAACGAAGCCAGTGGGTGATTTCTTTTTTTTTTTCTTCAAGTTCATTTTAAGGCCATAGATCTTCCACTTGGCGACAGATTTTGTTTGCTGACAGATACTTGAAATGATGCAATAAGCCAAGTGATGTTTCTTTTTCAAAATTTCTCTGTCTCTCACTTTGTCTCTCTGTCTATCGCTCTGAGCTCTGTCTTTTAGCGCCATCAACCATGTGCCAAGTGCAAATCAGATAAAATGTTAACCTATGCTGCTTTTTTTTAAACCACCACTACAGCCTTAAGAGAAACACAAACACACACACACTCCACGCCATTTTTCGAAATTATATATAATACAGTATATGTTTAAATTTCCCAAACATTTGCTTTAAAAATCCAGAAAATCGTAATACAAATTCAGTTAGCACAAGTGCCTTCAAAGTGTAGCCCATCTGCTATATAATGGGTCCAAAAAAACTCTACATAGTTACAAAGACAATGTCTAATGTGTGTGAAACTTATTGTTTCATCAAGATTATTTATAAACAGTTATGTAATTTCATCAAGTGGTTTCAACCCCTAAATGCTCAAAGTTCTTTTAACTGAATTAGTATAATTTATTTTTACTTTTTACTAATATTTATTGTTTTGTAAATGTTTGGATAGTTTTACATTTTTGGGCCTTGAACACTAAATACAACCATCTGAGAAGTTGTGAACGTCTCGTTGGTGGAGACATCTGAAATGTTGTGGATCGCCTGTTTATTCTTTAAGAATGTATTGTATTTTATGACGTTGTATGTAAAAATAGAAAATATAACTGTTGTGTAAATGTAGTGGAGAAAACGTACAGTGTTTCCAGCTAAAATGCAGTGGAGTAGAAGCATAAACGGAACATAAAATTGAAATTCAGTCACACTGGTGTACCTCGTCAGCGGTTAACAAGTTTTGTCTCCTTGTGTTCCATGTGCTCACCTCTATGTTTTCTTCCCTGCAGTTCCAACCTGTCTTCCTTACATCCGGTCAGCCGGCTTTAAACCCCGGTCCCCTTTACACGGTGCCCCACTTCCATCAGCCTCCTCCTCCGCTCCTCATGTCCGTGTCTCCTCCTCAGCTCGGGCTCCCGGTTTTCTCGCGTTCCATCTCCCGTGTCTCCTCCTCGGCTCCTGGTCTCCACATATCCTCACGTCCCGAGTTCCCCCCCCCCAAACCTCTGATCCTCCGCTTCCCTGTTCCCGGCGTCCATCTTCCCACTCCCACTCCTTAATTCCTGTTTTCCAAATACATCTTATCATTACTGAGCCGTGCACTTGTGTCCATCTGTGCTACCGTAACAATTACTGTACCTCCAAAATGTGGTACACAAGAAAGTGTACTCAACTTTTCACCTCTGCTGGGTCCAGACAACCATACTAGTAGTTTCTAAATGTAATTTCTAGGATTAAGGGTTGACAATTTAATGGTGAGCAGTAAACAACTGTCCAGGCTTCAAAGGTTGAAAAAAAAACAGTCAGTTTGTAAATGTACTATTCTTATAAAGCGACTACTTAAAGTTCTACTTTTACATAGTACAGGAACCATTCACACATATGTACACACTGTGGCTGAGGCTGCTGAACAAGATGCCACCTGCTCATCAGACTAACACTTACACATTTATACAGCATAGGGGGTAACTCGGGGTTCAGTGTCTTGCCCAAGGACACTTCGACATGGAACTGCAGGGCCAGGGATCGAACCAACAACCTTGCGATTGGCAGGCGACCGCCTAGTTAATGTGCGGCATGCTGCTTTGTCCATTCTGTGCCTACCTACATATTTTATCCCAGCAATGTTTTGACTAAGTGGCACTTTTTGTGAAGCGCTTTTGTTGGATGAGACACAGAAGAGTTCTTTAGACATTTCAAAATCTGAGGTGAAGTGTTTCTCTCTGATACCACAACGGGCGCTTCATCCCACTTATGCTTTTAGATTGTTTGTGAAAGTGGGAAACGAATAAAGCACTGGACGTTGTTCACTCTTACCTTTTATGTGTTGTCTGTTGTCCTTGAACCAGTGATGTCTACCCTCCATCAAAGTGATGCGGTGTGGTGAGAGAGAGACAGAGAGAGAGAGAGAGAGAGGAAGAGATTTTGTTTCACATTTGTGTTTCATATTTGCCATCCAAATGGATTTTTATGATTGGGAAAAATAATCCAAATATTGTTTTAATGTTCATATTACTGTTTATTGTGTTTTGTTCACATATTTGGACAAATTCTATGTTGAAGCTTTGGCCAAATTGTTATTGAAACTTTCATGCCAATGACGCCTATTGAACTGAACAGAGAGAGAGAGAGAGAGAGAGAGAGAGAGAGAGAGAGAGAGAGAGAGAATCTTAACAACACTTTGTTTTATCCATCAATGTTGGGACTATACTGCGGAACCGAAGTGTCGTGATCTCTTTCTAAATGAGGTAAAGTGACCTTTGTAGTGAAAAAAAAAGAACCGCTGTAACTAACAACACCCATCTCAAATCTATCCACGCCAATAGGTGTTTTCTGGTGCTCATCCCCTCCTGTTCTCTCTCTCTCTCTCTCTCTCTCTCTCTCTCTCTCTCTCTCTCTCTCAGGCTTCGAGAGAGAGAGAGAGAGATAGAGAGATAGAGAGCCTTGGGCGTGTGACGTGCTGTGGGCTGTGAGATCCTCTGACAGATCAAAAAGCCTCTAACGTAGGAGGGGGCAAAGCAGAAACGTGTTGTGCTGAGTGTTCAGTCATTTCTCTTTTTCTCTCACTTTCTTCTCGCCTCTCTCGTCTTCCCATTTTCCTTGAAACCTTTTTTTCCCATCTCTGTCTTTGTTGCTCTGTGTGTTGCCTTCTGCTCTCCTCATCACTAACCTCTTTAACTAAATACGATTTTCCTTCTTTCTGTATTTTATAGGGTTATTTTTAAAAGTACTTACTTTCACGAGAAAGGAATTGTTTTGGATGGATTTGTTGTAGACTCATACATTACTTCCATTGAACCAATGACAATGACACAACAAATATGAACGTGTCCTTTATGTCCTTCTATGAAAATTCAGTTCAAACTTTGATTGGACCAAATACCTAAAAACAATGCCATGATATTTGGTATCAAACCAGTAACTTATTTGTTAGAACTTCCCTTAAAATTGTTCAGAAATTTACACTTTTATGTCATTAAACATATAATGTGGTGCTGATGATTTACATCACTGGCAAAAGAAATGCATATAGTTATGCAACAAATGTTTTTTAAGTACAAATATAGGCAAAACAGTCCGTCCTTTGAATGCAGCTTAATTTTGTTGGTTTGTGTGGATATTTAATTTGAAACACTTTGTTACGACAGGCTTATGTTAACTGGTCTTAGGTGACAGCCAATTTTATTAAAACATTTTAATCATTTTGAATTTGACATGCATGTACTGTACATGCACTTTAAATAGTATTATCCATATCCACTATGCATTAACACCTTGTCAGTCTTCAGTGCATGCCAACTTTAACTGTACGTCCGTCTAAAGTGATCATCCATTTTCAAAGTTGTAGTATCAGAACACCTTATCACTGTAATCTTTGATTAGTTCAAAACCTTTTTACTGTCCCACCTCAAGACTAAATCATGCAAGTTCAATAGCAAAAATGAGCATTAATAAAGTATCTAGGACTTATTAGTTGATTTTGTTGTCTTCATGCAATCTCTGTGGTGTCACTTTTTCAGGTGGACGCTGCTGTTTGATATTGATCGGTAGAAAGAATTCCAATTATGTTCCAAATCAAATGTCAATTTAGAATTGACAGGGTTGCTTTTGAAATAACACATGTTATTTCCCATGTGACTTGTCAACACAAAATCTATATTTAATGTCCTGTGTGTCGTTAAAGCAGAAGGTTGACACTACTTTTAGTGTAGAAAAATGTGTTCTAACAGGAGCACTGCATTTGCAATTGATCATTCTTCAACCGGCTTTTCATTCGTACTAAAATTTTCCTATAGGACCAACACCAACCTACTGCAGTATCTCATACAATTTCCCCACAGTTTTAGGCCAGAGGGCAGTGTTACACATGTGATAAATAATCACCCTGTTTTGCTGCATCTTTATATAATCCTCTCTTCTCCTCTCCTCATGGATTGACGGAGATACTCCTGCGTCATCACACTACCCCCACCAACCTACATCACGTTTAAGAATCCTAGAGGGAGTGGGATTACTAATGCAAGTCCTGCAATCCAAAGCTTTGATATTACGGCATAGTTAAAAGGATGTCAGCTGCTTTGTAATCCCATGAATCAGGACCCAAATGTAATGATTATAATGGTCTTACATTGACAAATTGAAAAATATACTTGACAATGCATAGCAGCTCACACTTCATTCTCAATGGGCTTAATCCTAAACCCAGAACTTGACCCATGGGTCACAGGTATGACATCCTTTTGAGCGGTTTAATGTCACACTGATGCCCTGCAGAGTAAAAATGATCAGATGGAAAAAGGAAACAAGGTGTTGTGACAGATAGAGGCTTTTAATTAACTCCAGCTCAGTTGTCTCTTAACACAATTATATGGTACACATTATGCATTTAGGTTAAGTTTTTGCAACTAAAATCAGGTGCTTATGGATGCCTAATCTAGTTTGTTATCAACATTTGGTAAGAAAATGATTGATGATGTACTTTTTAATGTCATTATAAGTGCATATTGGGGCTGCCACTAACGGTTATCTTTAATATTGATTACTCTGCTTTTTTTTGTCGACGAAGCCTTTTAAAAACCTGATCAACAGTCTCAAAACCGAAGATTTATTTTTTTACTATGATAAAAATGACAAATGAAAGCATCAAATCCTCACTTTTGAGAAGCTCGAACAATATATTTAATCGATTATCAAAAGTTGCAGGTTAACTTTTCTGTCAAATAACTAGGAATGAATTGACTCAATGTTACTATGCTCCCGAGACCTCAGCATCCCTGCCGTACTGTGTGTTTTCTGCAGCATACACACACGGGTGTCATCTCTAAATTGCCACACTGTACTGTCACCCAGCCTGCCTACCACCTTGTTGAACCATGATGCCTAGGGCTTGATGTGTTGCCAAGACGACAAGCCAAATAGCCACCCATCTTGTGAAGCGTGTAGGCCTCATTGGGACTTCTTCCTGAAAGTTGTTTTCCTCCGTCTGACAGTCTTTATCTTTGGATCTACTGTGTGGATAAGTAGATTTGTGTCAGGGATTTGTTTGATTGAAGAGAGCAGTTATGGCAGTGAACTTTCCTGCAACTCTTTCTCTCATTTTGTCTATTTTTCTGAGCAACCCATCTAAATTATTTGGTGTCATAAGTGCATGTTCTAAATTAAGCACTGCTTTTCTTGTTCTTAATGATGTAACAAGCTGTCTTCTTAAACACTCAATGCACCGGATAGAAACTGGTTCTGTATAATCTAATATGGGAGAAAATGCTTAATGCTCTCCCTCAATTTTTCTCTTGAGCCATCTTTCTCAGTCTGTTGTTACTGTATCTCTCTCTCACACACACACACACAAACACACACACACACACACACACACACACACACACACACACACACACAGAGAAATTGGGGAGCTCTGTAATAAGTAAAGAGAGAGGGGGAGACTGAGAACACATATTAAAAATAATACCAGCCTCCATTTTTTGATGAAAAGAAATTGTTCATCTCTTTTTGCTTTCGACTTTGAGATGGATTTTATGGATGGGGGGGTTAGAAACCCATTTGCTGTAAGTAAGTAAAAACACCATGCACCGAGAACCTGATCTGAGAACCTGGCACCATCATCACCTGTGCTGCATGTCAAAGCAAATTGATGAGTGCTGATTCTTGTGTTACGTATATAAAGATGTATGATGAAACAGGTGCCAAGTAAAACTGTGATTTCTCACAATAGCCCTGATCTCAACAAAAATTGGACTCATAATTCTGAATAATAAACTTTGATTGCTTTTATTGTTTCAGTGCTACAAAGCTCATGACGTAGGACGGAAACCCCGCGTGTCTCATGATAAAATGTGAGCATATCATCAGCACATGACACGTGTTGCATGGCAATACAACAATGGCTGCCGTCGCATATGGGATATATAATGTGGCTACAACACGAAATAAACATGAGCTTGTACATTTAGAGTGACATTTCCTGCCATCGGCCAGCCTTTTTCTTTCTACACGGTCCTTGAACACACCGAAAAGTCCCTGAATGAAAGTCTGTATTATTTTCCCCATACAGTCAGTGAACACTTTCTGCTGTCAGTTAGTTTACTCCACATTTAAATAGACCAATGTTTCACTGTGTGTGGTTACAGTCTGTGGAATTTGCATCTTATGATCTTCTTGAAAGCACTTTGGAAGTCTTTGTTGAAGTAGGCATATATGATGGGGTTGAGGAGAGAGTTGGAGTAGCCCAGCCAGTTTATGACTGCGCCCAGCCAGTCAGGCATGTAGCAGCTCTCTGCACAGAAAGGCAGCACAAGTGCGACGATGAAAAAGGGCAGCCAGCAGAAGATAAAGGTTCCCATGATGATCCCTAGTGTTTTCACCGTTTTACGCTCCCTGGCCAGCGCGATCTTTCTCTTCGCCCCCGATGTCTTTTCATTCATGTTTTCAAAGCCCTGCGAGGAGGACTGAGGGGTGTTGGGCAACGGCAGGTGCGTCTTCGAGTTGCTGATAACTTCAATGATCTCAAGTGACTCACCCTCCTCTCCGTGCTTTACCGCGCCGTTTACGCACGGAGAGCTGTGTTTGGACTCGTCGCTACGCTTCCAGCCTTTGCCTTCGGCCTCCCCGTTGGTTTTTTTATGGAAGATGGCCGGAGACACACTCAAGCACTTTTCTGACACTTTTGCTTTCTCGGTTTTCTTAACTGTTTTCCGAATCCGAAACCGCGCAGCCTTGAATATTCGCCCGTACAGGACCAACATGAGGATGAGAGGGATATAAAAAGCCCCAAATGTGGAGTAGATGGTGTACCCCGGGTCCTGGCTGATTATGCAGGCATCTGGGTTCGCCCTGTCTTCCGCGCTTCTCCAGCCTAACATAGGCGGAATAGAGATGGAGAAACCAATTAGCCAAGTCACGCTTATCAAGATTGCAGCTCGCCTTGGTGTCCGTTTATTTACATAGTCAATTGGGTCTGTAATGGCCCAGTACCGGTCCAGGGCAATTGCGCAAAGATGCAGGATGGATGATGTACAACACAGAACATCCAGTGAAATGAATATGTCACAGATCTCCTGCCCCAGTGTCCACTTGTTCAAAACCTGATAGAGGGCCGCCATTGGCAGAACCAGTACCGATACCATGAGGTCTGTCACGGCCAGGGATCCAATCAGATAGTTAGCCACATTCTGGAGAGATCTCTCCAGGGCGATGGCTGCCACGACGCACGCATTGCCAAATATGGAGGCGAGGATAAGGGACCCCAAGAGCAGAGAGGTGATAATCTGGTAACTCAGCTTCACATCTGGATGAGACCCAGAGTCCGTGCCATTCTCACCCGCGTCCCAGTCGGAAACCACGTCCACCCCATCAGGGTAACCGCTGGTCGCGTTGCTGTTGTTGTTGTAGCTTGTTGTTATAAAATCCATACTGCGACCACACTCAGAGCGCGACTTTCCCAGAACAGTGGGGGACACGCAACTGAACAGATAAGCAGGACACAGTCAGTCCGTCAGACTGCTGCCGCTGTGCGTTTTACCGGGGTCCATCGGAGTTACCGCGTTCGTGCCGTCGCTCTCAGGACGCATGACGCAGACGTGTGTGAGGGGTGTGTGTGTGTGTTGTAGCCAGTGAGTGTTAACAGACGGGTGCGCTCCCCGGTACTGCAAACCCTCTAAGCTTGGCGACGCCGTGAATTCATTTATACCTGCAGCTTTGGGTACGTCAGACCGTGTGGAGGTTGCCCTGGAGTTTTGTACCTTTGCTTTTCTCGTTGCTCCGTTTTTCACTGCAGAAAGCCGATGAGAGCAGAGCTCTCTTCTTCTTAACTCTCAGCTTTATTTTACTCTTTGGATTCGCTGAATGTAACAAATTGTGAATTGTGTTTTTTAGTCTACATCTGAAATGGTGTGAGCAAGGATTAATACTTATTTACTGAGTTATTACAAAAAAAGCAAGAAAAACAAAATCAAATCTAACGGTGGGATACGCGAGTTGGAAATATCAACTGAGAAAATATCTTAATATTTTATCACTTATAATTAACTTTCTAGTTTGAGGCAACTTCATTTTAAACAATCTTTTTCGACAAGTAAAACGACCTTAAAGGGAACTTGGAAACATGTTGCAATAAAAGCGCAATTTGAATCGCAATGGAGAGAAAGGTAACATGTCCAGGGCGTTGGGAGCGAGAGACAGTTTCAGGACCAGGGACAGCGCCACAACTGTCCAGACAGGAGAGCTGCTGCCATCTGCTGCCCACAACGGGTACTGCAACAAATGATAAAGCCTTGTATCAGTATGTGGGGTTCAAGTAAGATACCATGGGAAGGATAAGGAAACAGGAGGGGGGGTGAGGTGCCGAGGGAGACAGTGGGATGGTTGAAGATGAGAAGCTAACTGTGCATGTGTGTGTGTGTGTGTGTGTGTGTGTGTGTGTGGTGTGTGAGTGTGTGTGTGTGTTTGATGATGTCTTCACAGGTTTAAATTTGACCGTACTGCCTCTGGCACCTCGTTGATGGCGTTAGAAGACGGAGTCAGAGAGGGGGAGCGACAGACAGAGAGACAAAGTGAGACAATAATGTATTTACTCTCTTTTTCCATGCTTTAGCCACACAGTAAAACAATTTTGTCATGCCGATAAAGCAAATTCAAATTGAGAAAATTGAGGGAGAGACAGAGAAAGAGAGAATCCCCTGGAAACCAATAAAACCAATAGTTGATTTTGGCTCATGTCGGAGTATGTTTAAGCCCATTAATAATGTCAGCCGTGAGTCTTAAAACAACCTAGAATCCAAAGGGAGTGCCCAAACCATCCAGAATGAATTTAAATGTGTCCATGAAGTACAACAGTTTAGACTGCATGTAAAGGTGGGCAACATGTCACTTGTAACCCCCACTAAAGCTCCAAACGACCCCTGAACTTGACTGGTGACCCTCCTGCTGCTGTAAGTCTCAAGATGAAAATGAGTGTGTAACTAGCTCATGTCCTTTAGTTATGTTTTACACTAGTATCGTTTTTTATTAGACATTTAGTCACAGTCACACATGGATGTGTTTTATCAGAGGGCAGAAGTTTGAAGACTTTGCAATAATGGCTGACTAATGTTTGCCGCAAGCTGCACTTAATATTCAAAGTGGATTTACTCATTTAATGAGCTCAATAACATTACACGTCTCAGCCCTATAGTTATAGAATTTTATGTATGACGCTTCCTACGCTTATCCTACAGACAGTGTGTATTGTACTTTAGTCTGGTTTGTCAGTAAGAGTGAAAGTCATGTTTTTTCAAATGTGTCATGTAAGTGCCCAACAAACAACAAGAAACATCAATATTCAGACGTGAATGTATTAATTTATTTTGGCTAACTGATAGAACACTGTAAAAATATAACACAATGTACAATACTCCATTATATTAAAAGCCAGTGACATAGAGATGTTAAACAGCACTGAGCAGAAAGAGATTCCAGGTGGAACAGTTTAGGGAGTTTGTGGGGGTGGGAATCGATTGGTACCTCATGATTCTATTCAGTTCCGATTCAGAGACCAACGATGCGATTCTAAACCGATTATCTATGCATCCAAAGTTGTTACTCAGGGTTTCCTAAACACATCCTAGACAAAGCAGCTCGACAAAGCTAAGATTTTGACACATTTGACACTATTTCAATCAGGAGAGACATGTTTGCAGGCATGCAGATAAGATTTATTGTACAGCTCAAATGAAATATACAAAGTCTTAGGCGATTAGACTCCATCGCTATATACATTTTTCATATATCTATGTATAGGGGGGCGAACCATCAGATCCCCGATGGAATCTAGCACCAGTGGTGGCGACGAAGGAGTCCGAAGACCAGACCGAAGGAGGCTCCGAAACCGGTCAGCCTTAACCTCAAACATGCTTGTGAAAGTCAAAAAAAGGGAAAATATTGTCCCACCAGAAGAGTCTGGCCCTAATCCTGTTCTTTACTTGTCAAGGCAACATCTGCACGCACCGCAGAACAACAGCCACATCCAAAAGGGAGGCTGCTCGGTCGGATTCTCTGCTGAAACCTTCTTCTCCTTTTCCTCCTGGTTATTCTTTTTGGGAAGCAATTGAAAACGAAAACAACACATCAGTACAGAAACACAAATAAATGTCTACAGTTTAACACAAGATCAGGAGACGTCTTCAAGTCATAAACATCTGGATCAGAAAAAGAATCATCACTTCTCTCATTTATCAAGAAGCACAGGATTGGTAATACATAACGTTTGATGCTTTCAGAATATTGACAAATACAGAATTAAGGGACAGATAAGATAGAAAAGAAAGTAGTCTGGAGAGAAGTTGAAAACTAATGAAAATGTGGATGAGACATAACACATCAAGTAAAGCTGAGACAGCTTGTCATAAATCCTTCATACTATCTCTGCTGGTCTGTTTCACTTGACTTAAAGGTCCAATGTGTAGGAATTTCTCCCATCAAGCATCAAGATCATGAATTAACTCTCGCACCACACAGTTCCAAGTATTTATTACAGCTACGGTAGCCTTCAAGCTTCAAAAAGCCTTTATTTTACTTTTTTCAATATCCTTTTTCTTTTTCTGGGTGAAGAAGAAGACTCCTGTTTCTAAAACTTGGATTTTGAACACGTGTGGTACTCCATGTTTCCTTCTGCCGGTGCCAGGAAGTGACGATACCCATTAGCAGATTAGTAGCACCTGTGAGTTTATCTTGTGACAGCGAAAACGCAAAAGCCGGAGCAGAATATCCTGTATGTCCCTTAACGGCTAACGTATTTCGAGATGGCGCATGGATATGGAACGTCTACTCCAGTTCATGAAAATGGACATGTAACATGTCAAGCCAATAGGAATACTTGGAATAGATGGTGGGGGTAAACAATCATGATAAAGGACAACTTTGGGAACGGCAACATCGATTTTGATAATAATCAAATGTACACATTACACACTGGACCTTTAATATCTGTCTTCTCATCTGGTCAGATCATGTCCAATCTATTCTTGTGTACTTTTAAAATGGTTTCTACAATTCTAAAAGTTTTTTGTAAATGCAGCCTTACCTTTTTGAAGATTTTACAGAAGAAGCGGGGGAAGTGGTTGCTCCTCTTTGCCTTGGTCTCCTGAGCATCATTTTGGTTGAGACACTCAGAGTCCGACCGAGACTTCTCCACAGAGCTCTGGCTGACGGTTTCTTCCTCCTCCTCATCAGAGTCAGTGGACTGTTGACTCAAAGAAGAGCTCATCTCTTCCTGGAACTCATCTGGTGTGATTGAGCTTGCAATAGTCAGAGTTGAAAAAACCTTTCTGGTGTTTTCTGGTGTCTTATCCTCGTCCTCCACATAGTCCACCAACATTAGCTCACTGGACCCAAGGTCTACTCTCAGAGCATCAATGCAGGAGGAGGTGGAGGGCGTCTCTTGAGAACAAAGAGCGCCCTGTTTGTTCTCTCCACTGCTCCTAAGTGTCCAGTTAGTGCTGGCTGACCTGACAGTCTCATCCAAATGTTCTAGTGGAGCTGGCTGAATCTTATTCCTCTGCCTTCCACGGAAACACCACTGCGACCTCTTCCTCTTGCCTTTATGTCCTCCTGTATGAATCCTCTTCACTGCAGTCCTTCGTCCTGGAAGAAAGGATTTCATCGTTTTCATTGCTCGCTTCAAAGTCTTCTTGGCTGGTCTGTCCTTTGACGGCAGGCATCCCAAAGGGCTGGAACTCAGGTCTGATCGGGAAGGAGTATCACACTCCTTGAACATCTCGAAAGACTCCGTGGACTGCTGTGTCTTTACGGAAGAAGAGGGGCATGAGGCAGGTACCGTGCTCTCATAGGACCTGATTGCAAGACTGGACATTGATACTGTACTGTATTTCACTTTTGCTTCAAACTCTTCTGCCCTCATATCCAGGCTCTCTAGATTAACGATGTTTTGGCATACTTTTTTAATCTCCTCGTCGACATTCTGATCAAATGGTGTGATCCTGTCTGAGATGTCGGAATCTGGGGAGGAACACCAAGAAGAGGGGTATGTCATCCTGCTCTCATCACTGAGGCTTGAATGGGTCCTCAGCCAGGTGACCTCTTGGTCCTCTAAAACATCATCACGATGCATCAGCTCATCCAGATCCGCAAGATCCTCAGAGGTTGCTGAGTTCATGGAGAGCACTGCTGCTCCCAGAGTAGCACTGGTGGAGATGGAGGGCATCTCTTCAGAACAAAGAGAGCCCTGTTGGCTCCCAGGTGACAAGTCATTCAAATGTTCTAACGGCGCAGTTACCGTGCTCTCATTTGACCTGATATCAAGACTTGAGGTTGATCCTGTATCAGTGGTCCGGACATCCTCGTCTTCTCCAAAATCATCTGCTTCTGTCTCCAGGTTCTCTAGATTAAAGAAGCTTTGGCATACTTTTTTAATCTCCTTGTCGACATTCTGATCAAAAGGTGTGATCCTGTCTGAAACGTCTGAATCAGGCGAGGAACACCAAGTGCTCTCATCACTGAGGCTTGAATGGGTCCTCAGCCAGGTGACCTCCTTGTCCTCTGAAACATCATCACGATGCATCAGCTCATCCAGATTGGCGAGATCCTTAGAGGTCGCCAAGGTCGTGGAGAACGGAGGAGTGCCGGCAATGTCGTCCATCTCCTCTGCCTCTTTGTCCAAGCCAATTGAAACAGAAGTCTAGTGGAGAAACACAAACGTTGACAAAATGTTTAGCTCTGCTAGAAGAGGTGTTGAAACCCTTTAAATAAACAGTAGAGCTAGGCTTAGTTTTACATTTTTGATAATTAAGATGAATAATTTTGATAATTCAAAAAAAAGTATGCAGTGTACAGTGAAAAGTGAAAAAAATTAAGGAACGGTTTAGTCTAAATCAAACATTAGATCTTATCACATTAAGATCAACATGTCCTTATTCACCATTTTACTTAATAAAAATTATAACATCATTTTATAGCATGCCCGTGTGTTAATACTGCAAGTAATGCACATGATAATGTGTCATAGTTCTGAGTTATGACTAAAAATGTTGCTTGGCAATAATTTTCTCTTTGTATTTATACATGCAATCAATTTACTTATAAGTACATGTGATTGTTGGACACAAAAAAACTTACATTACACGTGTTAGTGGCTGCATGCATTTTAATATGTGCTTGCCAATGTATTCCCACAGTAACTGCATCGATTTGACTTGAAATGGAATTTACTATGTAAAAAACATTAAAGAAGCTGGGTATATTAAAAGAAAATGTACTCCAATTTGCAGATTCATTTAAGATATTCAGATCATTGTGATAAAACATGTGGCATCAAGTGGTTCTTGTTTTTTAATATTATTTATGCCTTATATACAAGATATCTGGTACAGATATCATGGATGTAAAGTTTTTATCTTTTCTCTATTAACACCAAACTGAATGAAGAAACGCAACCTGTACTTCAGCTCACCTTCACTAACAACTTGATCCCCTACGTTTGGGCAAATCGATATCTAAATTATAAACCAGTTTAGTTCTTAAACTTCTGTGCAGAACATTTACTTACCTGTCTGTATGCAGACATTTTCAGATGAACTTGGTTGACTTATTTTTCTTTCTTTTCTCTTATTCTGAGCTTTCTCTCTTCAGGTTTTCTCAGTTGGAGTGGTTTGCTTTCTTCTTTTAAGTTCAGTTTAAGTTACATGTGCAGAAAGTCTCTGTGTTGTGTTCACTGTGAAGAAGAATGGTGAACTGAACTGTGTGTGTCTCTACTGTAGTATGGAATTAATACATTGTGAGGTCATAGAACCCTCTGTGTTCTCATGGAAGTCATATGTTCTAATAGAACAACATTTTTTGAAATGCATTCCAATTTGTGTGTGTGTGTGTGTGTGTGTGTGTGTGTGTGTGTGTGTGTGTGTGTAGAGAGAGAGTCATATAGAGGTTTTTGAGTATCATAGAGACTGAGTGAAGTTTGACAACTTCATGGCCAGATGAACCTGTTTGGAAAAATGGGCCAAAAACTGTTATTCTATTTAACAGCACTTTACACAGCAAAAGTACTGTATCATGTGAAGGGATTAACACTTACGTGGTACAAATTCCAAAACAAATGTGCAATTAGTTAAATTACAACAAAAAAATCTTAATGCAGCACAATATGATATGGGTTT
This sequence comes from Etheostoma cragini, assembly GCF_013103735.1. Lineage (NCBI taxonomy): Eukaryota > Metazoa > Chordata > Actinopteri > Perciformes > Percidae > Etheostoma > Etheostoma cragini. The sequence goes on along the minus strand of NC_048411.1, from coordinate 4,156,962 downwards.
TTGGGGCCCTGAGGGGACTAGGACCCCCATAGGCATTCAGCCTTCGCTGTAGTGGACATACACGAAGTGGTCATTCAAACTTGAATAATTAAGACTACTGCACAGGAGATGAACAATCAAGATATTTGTAATTAGATTAGGAAAAAACAAGTAGCCATAACCGGTTAAAAATTATCAGGAAAGATTATTACTTTATCTTAAGAATTTACAACCAGTACAAAAATACATGAGACAAGATGACTTAATAGCCACACTGCACAAATGGGTTTTCAAAAGTGATTTTCCATTCAAATCTCCTGAGATATTCTAATGCTTATTAGCCCACAAGCGAAGAGCGTGAACTTTAGTCCTCAGCCCGTTAGGACATAATTAGGACAAACCAGTGAGGCATTATCAGAGGATCTGTGGAGCCGGATCTAAAATGGTAATATTCTTCACTGTGATCCTTTTCTAAGAATGTGTGAATAATAGTTATGTAAATAAGGCTGTCAATTAACATTTTATCAAAGACCAATACCTAAACAATGAAGGAACGTACCAACTTGTGCCATTCCCTTCAATTAGACAGTAGCAGTAACAGTTGCATGACCTATTTTAATAAAATGTATACGGTGCATGAATGCATATAGAACTTTAAATCGTTATTGTTTTGTTTTTTATTCAACTTTAAAAAAATGTCCATCCTATAGTACCGGTAATCCAAATGTTGTTTCCTCTTTCTCTATTTGGAAACCATAAAGCTGTCTTTCAGGACTAAGTGCTATTGAACAAGTTACCCTTATCTTTTTCCTCACATACATTTTGATTTCCTTCAAGTCCAGGCACTCACTCACACACACACGCACACACGCACACACACACACACACACACACACACACACACACACACACACACACACACACACACACACACACACACACACACACAATGCTCTATTTGTAAACCACAGAGTAAAAAAAAAGCTGACACCATATCAGTGGATGTGAGAGAAAAAAAGGTAGCTCTGGTTTTTTCACCTTATTTTGTGGATTCAGTGGTTGTATAGCAATGGGTTTTCTATAGGTCACACAGGACAATGGTGAGGCCATGAATAGTGCACCTATTGTGATGGGGCTCATCAGGGGGACTTTGGCTTTGTCAACAGCGTGGAATGTCCCAGCGGGCTAACGGGCAGGATAGGCCAGGCCAGAGGGATGCAGTGCTCACCTCCTCTACACTGGAACAGTCCCTCTAAAGAGCTTGAACTTATACATCCAAAGGTAGTGGGTGGCAGAGAGAAGAATTTGGGGATGATGACAGGGGAAAGACCAGGCTAGGTGGTAGAAGTTGCTTTAGATGTGCTCTGCTGGTGAATAACAGGCTCAAAAGCGTCGCCATGAGCTCCCATTTGGAACCCTCTGGTGTTAATGGATCAAACAGAGGTGAAGGTCGTGGTAGTAAAGATGGTGAAGAAAACAGCAACAACGAGACTTACACCCCATGCTTAAAGACAGTGAGACCTAGGCTGAGGACTCCAGATCCAGGCGGAGAGGGAAGGTCAAGCAATGTGGAGCAGCTGGTGAGACCTGCCCTGCCAGGGAGGAAAGCACACAAAAAGACCTGCATCAAAGACAACAGAGGACGATTGAGAGAGGGAAATCAAGACAGGGATGAGGAAAGACAAAATGTTGAACACACAGAAGGCAGGGAAAGAGGAAAACAAAGGCAGAGAAAGACTGAAAGAACTGGTACACATGGAGCTGGAGCCCAGGACAGACATGGAACAGGAAGCTCTGAAAGTTTGTCTAGCAGTAATTCTGACATCCAGTTAAACTGCCCTTTGGAAGGATTGAACAACTCACAGAGAGGACACATGTGTCCTAGAACTCACAGTGTTGGCGGCACCCGGAACATCACCACCAATTTAAACCCCCAATCCCCTTGGTCTTTGTCTTCTGCTCTCCTTCAGCCTCCCATCCAAACCAGACCCACACCTCTGTCCCCTCAGAGACTTTCATCCAGGACAGCGGCAGTAGACCTGCACTGCAACCCGTTTAGTTCGCCAAGAGAGACAGATCCATTCTGGGTGGAGGTAAGAACAGGGACAGCAACTGGACAATCTTCACAAAGCCATCTGACACACATCCCATCTCTCACCAACTCAGAGCTAGGAGAGGAAGAAGAGGAGGAAGAGGACGTGGACGATGGCGAGGAAGGAGGCAGTGGTGTGATGGAGGTGATCGGTCAAACCTTGACTTCAGCAGTGGTGCAGCCTTGTGTTCCTTTTCTCCCTGAGAGGAGGATGAGTAAAAGAGAGAAGAACAGGATTAAGTGTCTGAGGAGGAGGCAGAGGAGAAGGGAGAGGTGGAGACAAAGTCAACTGCAGGAGAGCAGACAGGTGAATGACACAAATAACTGAGCCTAAATATGACAATGAGTACTGTTCTTTTACAAAATGTTTTACCAGTGATTTTAGGATTAAGATCAGGCAACTACTTTGTATGTTTTGGTGCTGCCGGTTTAAGAAGAACCACAGAGCTGATAATTAAATCTTTGACTAATTTACTTTTCTCTACCATTTCACAATTAATACTATGTTAATACAATGTTTTTCTTCATTACACTTATGTGATTGCGTGGCCACACATGTATTTGTGTGTCTGTGTGTGTTAATTTAATCTAAGTCTGACTGTCGACAGCCCAATCAGCAACCAGCTCCTCTCAATAGCCATTGTCCGTACGGTTTAAAGTGGGGTTACATCTGAATTAGTTTCATGATGAGGCTTGGGTGGAGAGCCCTTCAAAAGCAACCAGAGCAGATTCTGTTTTGATCGGCTGCTGCAGATCTGCAGTTACGTTGGTGGATTGAAATTATTCTGACTACTGAATTAAAGAAAGCGGAATAAAATTAGTTCTGAAACACAGAAAATCAATTCCCTAATTCAATGCCCTTCTGCTGATTATTGCATTATTGCATTATTGTTTTTAGTTAAGATATTCTTCTCTCTGTCAAACTGCTTTACGCATGATTGTAGATACATAATACACATACTGTCTGGCTCTAGCAGATATAATTGTTTCCATTATATTGTAGTGAATATTTCTGTGGGGGAGAACAGATGGCATGTGCCACCATGAGGAAAATCCATGCAAGTGTTTTTATATTTTCCCCTTTTGCCCTTCAGTCATCACGTGTAAATTAAGGGTCAAGAGCCAAATGTTAGAAACTCAAGGATTGAAAATGTTTGACTGTTATGTGTGTAGCCCAAGTTGAGAGGGGATAAGCTTAGCTTAACTTAGTTTAAGTTCATCTTAGTTTACCTTAGCGTAAATATTGAAGCAGAGTATAACAGCTAGCCTAGCTCTCTCTAAAGGAAAAATGTCCGTCAGCACCTCTAACGCTTGTATGTCTTTATGTGCTGTGTATTTTGATGAGATATATTTAAAAAAAAGAAAATACTTAACAATAAAGATAGATTCAGGTAAGATTAACATGTTTTGAACTCTTCTATGTGAATAGTTAAGATGTCAAATACATGTGACATAATCTAGCGACATCTAGCAACGAATCGAGCAGGCCTTAGCTGCTTTCCATTGAAAATAGTTGGCTGGACCAATAACTGGCACTCTGCTGTGTCACAGTGAAAGCAAGACTCTAGAAAGCTGTCCAAACATGTTTTGTGTACGAATTAAACAAGATACAGCGTATTAGTTTGTGAGCTTTATTGGTGCTGGTAGATATTTTAACGGTGGAGAACGCCAGGCTAGCTGCTTCCCCCTGCTTCCAGTGTTTATGCTAGGTGTCACTCCCCGATATAAGTCAAGTGCGGATTTGAGTCATTGATTCTCAAATTTAAACGGTTTACAGCATAACGTGTCCCACTAAAATTTGTGAAATCCATGAAATAGTCAACTTTTCTCATTACAAACAATAACAGAAGATGGGAATCATTTCAAAATCGTTTTAGCTGTCTATGGTTGTTTGATTGCTAACGTGAGCTCAAAACATCATTCATCTGGCAACCTTTGTTGTAGCTAAGCTAGCAATCACTTCAAAATTGTTTTAGCTATCTATGATAGTTTGGTTGCTAACATTTGCTCAAAACGCCATTCATCTGGCAACCTTTGTTGTGTTTGAGTGCTAACTTGTTGCCATAGCAGTGAACAAACTTCATTAAGTAGGTCCATTTTTACTGTGTTGACATTACAGTCAACAAAGACCTTCGTTAGCATCTTGTATGCTACTTGTCGCAAAGTGACGTCTGCGCAACTCAAATCACATTTTTTCACAGTCTATTCATGGGGCAGGCCGCTAGCGGATCAAAGAAAAATGCCTACGATTTGAGACAAAGATAATATCGCACTGAAACCATGCAGGAACTCACAGTGCACCTTTAATGCACAGTGCAAGTTGTATTGGTCTTCTCCCCGAACTCTCAGAGAAAGAGTGAGTAAGCGTATTTGTTTATTCATTCAGAATGAATTAAATGAGTTTGCTTGGTCATTTATCAATATTAAAACTTATTGAGTGTGTCTGCTATTTCCTCAGCTTTTTCCAACTTTGCACTCGCACAGTTACACTCATTCTTATTTGGGAGATGCTCACTACAAGCACAGCATTTCAGCTATAAGCTTTTGGGACATAGGGATACTTCTCAAGGACAGCTCAACAATAGTTTTTGTCATTCATCCTCTCATAGTATTATAATTTTATTATTATTATCAAAGCCTTGTTTATGTTGTTTACATTCTGGATACATGTTTCACAATGTGTGTTTCCAAAAATGATGCTTTATTTATTTCCCCCTTCGCAGATTTCATGCAACTTTACTGCCTTTGCCATTGCTTGTGGAAATGGTTGTTTTAACCCCTGATAGAGTCTAAGCACTAATAGAGTAATTTTTGCATTTTGCAGATCGGGCCAAAGATCAGAGCGGGTATTATTGCATTTAAGTTTTCCACAGGAAGTAGTTTCATCCTTGGTCATGGAGAGGCAATTAGTGTTGGATTGTTCAGTTACCCCAGCTGCTACTCAGAAGCTGAAATGTGGTTGTGGCTGAATGTAGCTGCTGCAGAAACGTTAATTGCTATTGTACAATAATTATTATTCGTTCGGTCACATTTACACAAACCACAATTTTGTCAGGTTAGTGGTTCAGTAGCACTATTAGTCAACTGAAGCCAATAAAAGCTAATGTAGTAAAAAGAAAAAGTTTACTTCATTTCAACTGAAAGATTTTGATATACTTTTATTTCCCATTGATAAAAATAGTACTTATTTATTGATGTACACGTTTACCAGTGCAACCAAGACAAAGGTGCCATGTTACAGTACATGTTGCCACTGGAGAGCCTCAGTGCCCCTGATTACTTGACGCCGTACACTCAGTGTTCTCTCTTCTGTGTTAATGACACGCCTTGGGAGGCAGGACTGGTGCAACACGGACGTCCCTAGAGTTACCCCCGGGCGATAAAGTGGTAATTACTCTGGAAGCACCAGGGCTTTTTTAAGACTGAGTCTTCAGACACCAATGCTCTTAGTCTGCCGTCACAGGTTTGAGTAGGGGGACTTGAAGGACCCCAGATACTGTTCTCAAAACAGGCATTGGTACTTCCTCTCATACGAATTTTATTTGGAATTTGGAAATGCTGAGTGTGGATTTAGGTGCAGAGGCACGTGGGAGGGAGAGCAGGTGACTGCTGAGGAGATGAGAGGGATTGAAGCAGTTGGGGTGGCAGATGTATTGTGCCATATGAAATGAAAAGAGACAAACTAGATTAAAAGAGTAAACTGAGGACAGGCCATCTGTATTGTAAACAAAATGTTTTATCTTACAGAGTGTTTGCATGAGTCACACTGTGTCTAATGGAAAAACTCAACCAAAACAACTCTGTTTGCTGTAGAGGAAAGGGAGTTTGAATCAGGGGCAGCGTCAGGGTCAAAAATGCTCTATTTAGTAGAGAAAGTGTAGGTAGGTAGATGTTTTACTCTGCATGGCATACACCTAAAACCTCACACATGTCCTCACACATATTATTATGCTGTGCAGGTGGGTGTCAAAGACAATTTACACTCATCAAATGTGCGTATTAAAGAGAGAGTATTTTAAACAGAATCTCAAGAGGGCTGCAGTAGAGGACATTTTCACTTATATTTATTTTCAGCTGGTGCGATGACATAGTGATAATGTATGCTCAAAACCTCATATGTGGGGGGTCAGATTTCTGCATTTGTCTCCTTTCTTCTTTTAGAAATGGGTTTGCCATCACGGTAGAGATAGAAGAAGAAATACGTTTTGAAATGTATAAATCACAGACGTTTGGTGATAATCTGATGTAAATCTTATCCAAAATACACAAAATCCAACACGTGCCTGAACTTTTTACAGTATGCAAATGTAGATGTAGAGTTGCATGTTTGCCTACATACACGCACATAAATATGTGTCTGCATGAAGAGGTCTCCAAGAAAGTATACAGCATGCATGGGTGTTGATACATCTATCAATATTATTTATCTTTTCACCCTCTATCTTTTGCCTTTGCTTCTTACCCAGAGTTCAACAGGGAACCCATCCAGCAGCAGTAGCGAGGATGATGAGGACATGAGCGCTGATGACAGAGAAGGTTACATCTGCGCTGTGTGTTTGGATGTATACTTCAGTCCTTACATGTGTCACCCCTGCAACCACATCTTCTGTGAACCCTGTCTGAGAACGCTGGCTAAGAACAGCCCCACCAACACACCTTGCCCCCTCTGCAGAACAATCATCACACATGTCTTCTTCCAGAAGGGTACGCTAATGGGCAGAAAGCACTTTCTGTACAATATGCATGATTTGAAATACCTATCACTTCTACTTATGAAACTGCTAAGCATTTTATACTAAATAATGTGAGACGGATATTGACAGAAATACAGTTTAAAATGTGCCAGTGTGCAGTTTGCAGCCAGCCTATATGTGTATTTTTATGTCTGTTGGCTATTGCATAGATGACATATAAACTGCAGATTGTTCAGATGGCCCAGCTGCAGATGTCCCAGAGGGAGCAGAGTAGACCTTTAGTTCAGCTCTGACCAGATGAGTCACCCCGAGAAGACAAAATCAAACGCGATCTGACCACTTTTATTTAGTGCTTTCTGATGGAAATAAGTAAAGGGTTAACCTGATGGGTGGGAAATGCATTGCGATATTATAAAAGAGACGTTTTTAGCAATAGCTATAATGTCTAACTGTAGACAATGAAACCCTCATCTTATATGTGATGTAATTACACAATAATTTTACGTAGTCCACTAAATTGTTAGATGTTTGCACATATGCTCCATAGTGACATACTTGTTTTATGTAACCTTGTGATCACTGCAAGCTGATTACATGGAACGTAGTCTGATCTATGAATAAGTAATGAAGTTCTGTGATTCACTTTGGCCTACTTCTAGATGTATGTAGGAGAGAGTGAGCGGCAGGGACATTGCTGTGGTCATGGTTATGAGGACTGCAGACACACTAAGGGCTCTTGTGAGTGATTAGGTGACAAGGATTGTGGATTAGATTCTTGTGTTGATTACCAAAGCCAAGGTCACAGAGAAACAGAACAAGGATAAAATGAAGGGAGTCTGGTGATGCTGCTTGTTGGAATACATTGAATTAATCAAACCTAATCTATCCAGGCTATGAAGTAGTGTAGGTGTGAATAAGATGTTCACGTTTTATAATTTTTAGTTTGTCTCCTCTTACAGAATTGAACCAAACAGCAAGAACATTCTTCCCAAAGGAATACCTTTCCCGGAAACAAAACTTCCAGAAAGCAAGCTGTGCAAAGTGGCCTCTCCCAAGTTGCCGGAAACTCTTCCGTATCTTTGGAGGCAAGTTTTTAAATACCCATACATGGAATTCTCTCAGATTAACAAACAAATTTGTCAAAATATCAGCAGCAGAAGGACACAATTGCAACTTTACTGAAATTCTTAAGTGAGATTGTAGGTCTTGACAAGACTTCTGACAGAGTAGCACATGTGTACCTGCTACGTATTTGTCCTAAAAGTACCTCAAGGCTTCGGTGGTAGATTAAACCCAATACTTTAATTTCATAGCATACATAACATACATTTAATTTGATAGAAGAAATTCTTGGAGAATATCTTTCGGGGAAGCAGTGTTCCACACAATTAGTTTCTAACCTATCTACTACTGATGTTGTACCATTATTAATTAGTTTTTTGGGCATTTTTAGGCCTTTATTTCCACAGTACAGAAGAAAACATCAAAGGAATAGATTGACATACAGAAAAGGGGCACAGGTCGGAGTCGAACCCACGGCCGCTGTGTCGAGGAGTAAACCTCTAAATGTGTGCACCTGTTCTACCAACTGAGTCAGAAAGCCACATGTTGTACCATTATTTACAGTAGATCAATCTCTCTACTATATTAAATACCCTACTGTTAGGGCAACAATTATTTTCAGCAAAATATGGGCTAATATGGAAACCAGTACTACAACATGGATGAACTGTATAAGCCAATACGACCTAAATACATAAATACTGGTAGTTTGGAATATGACTGAACATATGGAGGTACAGTGGAAAAGTTAATAATGCTGCAGGAGTTGAATCAATTTGTTCAGAATTATCTAAGATACTCAGGTTATGATTGAATCCCACACCCTCCTAAAAAATTTGACTATCCACCAACCAAACTCTGTACAATTGAAGTACTTATGTACAGTTTATGTACTCATAATTTATTCAGTAATATTTTTGGTAAATGTTAACTCCCACTTGATGGTCTAAATGTTCCACAGCCTTCTCTTTACTGTGTAATTCTGATGGAGAAGACTGAATTTAATTTAATTACATTTTTTACTTTAGTTGTAGTAATTTACTTTATTTCGGCTGATTTTAAGACATGTAGTCCAGAGAAAAATATCTGAATGACCCCTAAAAAAAAATTGCAATTTCCCAGATATATTTGACTTTGGTTTCCTCAATAGTAGCCACATTCCTGACAATGTGATTTTGATGATTTTTTCCTACTATAAAACCATTAGAATCCTGCTTACCTGACATTAATTCAAATAAGGAGAAACATTTGACATCAATGAAAACCACCAGATGTGATGCCTTATTTGTCACCCAATCCAGGCTTCCAGAGGCAGTCCAGTCCCATTGCTAGACGCCAGTTCCCCCATGGAGGAGGCTACCGTCTGGACGCTCTAGACTTTGAAGATGACTCTCGAGGCTGGCGTTTTGACATGGACATGGTCATCATCTACATCTACTCAGTCAACTGGGTTATTGGCTTTTTCATATTCTGCTTCCTCTGCTACCTCTTCTTCCCTTCTTTTTGACAGTCACAGCTAAAATGATGGAGCAACATAGAACTATGAAATGTTGAAGACACTAAAAAATGAGGGTAAAGTACGGAAAGAAGATTAAGCAGAGCGCAGACTACACATATCCACATATACACATATACATATATATAGGTGGAAATGATGATGGGGATGACTTGATGGAGGGAAAACAACAGTGTGCAAGCTCGTTATTGCTCATTAATAAATCATTGAAATGGGGAAATGGTGTATGAGGATGTTTGGAAACCCAGTGTTCTCTTTTTCCACATGTTGCACATGTAACGTGGGTTGCACGACATGTCCTGTTCCTGTAAGGATGGATGATGATACATATATGTCAAATATAACTTCTCCTAGGTTGTAGTGTTTTACTTTTAACATAATTTACATACAGTCAAGTGTTGCTTACATTTATGATTAGCAGCACAGCCAACTAGATTACTCCTAAACTGATAATAATAATAATGACATGTGAATGTGAGTACTAGAAACAACAAAAGTGGGAAATTCCAGTTAGATTTTCTTTTATTTCATACTTACCAACCCACACCATTACCTCATTTTGAGTCGTGACAAAACTAATGGTAATGCTTTAAAATACTACTAACACATTTGTATTCCAAATTGTTCCCTTATGAATTCAAACAGTATTTTCAAAATCTAATTAAAAAACTTCTGATGGACAGTGGAACCAATTTGCAATATATTTTATCATTGGGAAACACAAGCATGAGCAGCTGCCATAATGAGGTAGAGATGCTCTTTTATACTTTTGCCCAAAATTCTACAACATAACATTTCAGTACTACCACAGATATTGCATGTTCCAATCATAATAATGTAATGTAAATCATAGTTTACTTATATTCTTATTGTTTTTATGACTAACCCACAATAAAACAAAAAAGACTAACACGAGTGAGCTCTTTTTGGGTGGATTTTCATGTTCATGCATCGTCAGAAAACGTCTTTAAATAAGAGATTTGCTCTTTGGTATGGGTTTGGTATGGGTTGAAACCATTTGTTTATGGTTGTATGAACCTCTGTGTTCCAATTTACCGCCATACCCTATATCCTAGCTATTAAAACCTTTTTTAATTGGCAATTGTGTTATAATATGCAGTATGTCTTGCTAGATTTGCTGTTTTTCAACAAGAAGCAACTTTGTGGTTTTTATTGTTCTTAAGCACCCCCTGGAGGGAATAATGTTGAAATAAGTCACTGTATTTTATATCAAAAGATGCAAAGAAACACCTACATACAGGTATGTAGATGTGGCTTTGATAGGAATTCGTAAATTCAAGCGGTTTCCAGATAAATTGCTTTTTCCTGACACAATTCAAGTTGTATAGTCGATGCCTCTTTTATTTTGTTTTATTAGCTTTTCCAAAGGGCTTCACTTTCATTTTCAACTTGCATCAAGGTAACGTATGTGGGCTTCACTCAATGCGCATATTGTTCACAGTTTGCAGTATAACTTTACAATGATAATCAAGCGGTCTGGTGTGTTGCCGGTTGGACAGCAGCCAAAGTCTTGATCCTTGGTGGAATGACCTCTGGACACAGAAACTGGCACTTGGGACAGAAAGTGTGACCTAGATGGTTAGTGGATAGTATAGTGCGGGAAGTAAAGCTTACTATATGGAAAGCACTGGCTCTGCTTACTCCTGGATAGACCCTGGACTCTGTCCTTTTCCAGTTGGCTTTGCAAGTTTCCATTGTGAGAGGTGTGAGGCCCCATCAGAGAAGTTTGGGGAGGATATGACGTTCAGTTGACAGCACATGAAGGCATTAGCATTTAAAATGTATCAACTCTTGGCCAAGCTTAAATGTGTTTCTCTTATAATAAAAAAATTGTATGCACATTTTGGAATTGACTTGTCATTGCTAAGAAACAGCAGATAGATTATGGTGCCATTTCTTCTAAGACATCAAAACCAAAGATATGATCAGTGATCATCTTTAAAATTTATAAAATGACACTGTACATTTCCGGTGTCATTGGCTTTGTGTGTATTTGTGTTTGTACAGCTGTGTGCATCTGCGGGTGTGTGTCACGTACATAGATAGATTTAAAAGTCTTCTTCTGCATTCACAATGAAATAGTAATGCCGGTTTAGAAAGAGCACTCACCATACACTTAAATGGACTCCTAATTTATTCAGACTATCTACCGCACACTTTCCTCTATGTGGTTGTCAAAAGCTAGGAAGGGCAACTGTTGAACAGGTTTAGTTTTTGTGGTGTAACCATAGACAACAAATTATTCATATATATATTCATATACACTGTATATATTTTGCTTTTGTTGATGCCACCGCTCTCCAGTTGTGTGTGTGTTCATGAAAGCCGCTCACTTCCACTTTACAGCTTTCAATTGACTGACATTTTTTGTGGTTTTGTATTGGTCCAACTACTAGGATTTGCTCATGACACAACCTGGATTGCAAGATTACCCTAAGTAACCACCTTAACAACCTTAAAAACACATTTGGGTCTCCAATAAAGTAAGACTTTTATGTTAACCATAATGTGTCTATAGGCATATCATTGCTGTTGAGAAAGGCACATAGATGCAAAATAATAATACCATAAAACACACTTTAAGTCCCAATACAATGGCCCTGCATAGTTATTATGAATATCCCGTAGTAGATGTGTTAATTGTGGTGTTCAATACTAAAGTTTACATGGAGACACATATAGTCTTTACTGCAATATTGAATTCACTTTATTGTACTTTTTACTGTAGAGGCAAAGTGGCCAATAGCTTGGATTTCACACGTTTAGGATAAAGCCCTGGGCGGGGGTCTGACTTGATGGGCCCTATTAGTATTCCCGTCCTTTGGGTGCGCAGTGTTGCCAGCCACAGAGCCACGTCAGGCCTGTAGCAACTGCTCGTCTTCTCCTGCCTCTCCAAGGTTAGAGACAGGCCCGCCCGACCAGCTGGAGACACTCGAACAAACAGACCCTGGGAGCCGAATTAGACCGCGTTACCAGGAATTAAGTTTTTTTTTTTTTTATGGTATAGATTTTCTCCGGCACTGAGGAGCGTGCGCAGTGAAATAGTCAGCGGGGACATCCGTGGCGTTATTTCGTCTCTATAAGGAGATTCTGCGGCTGAGAAACGATCGTTATCTCCCATCTTATTGGTGCTTAATGGAAACGCGCAATCATAAAAAATGGTTGCATTTGGAGAATATCCGTGAATGTGATCGTCTCCTTCCGACATCGGTGCGTCAGAGAAGACACCTCAGCTAGCTGGACTCCGGGTTGGGTGTGAAGTCTTCACCGTGCACCGTGTGCTGCTGGGGTGAAGGTGACTTGCGTCCCGCTGCAGTCAGGGCAATGCGGAGAGGAGTCGCAGACGCTCATCCGGTACTTTTTTCTGCACTCTATTTGCTCCGTCTCCCACACTAGAGGGGAGCAACGTGAGAGATAGACAGAGCAATAACAAATAATCGAGATTCAACCCAGCCAGTAGTTGGTGAAGGTGAATTGAGCGTGTGCAGAGGAGAGAATAAGGTGAACAGTAAGGTGCAGGGTGGTGAGGCAGGAAGAGAGAAAGTGGTGAAGTTTGGTGGATTAATAAGACAAAAACCGTTCTGTATTAGGGCTGTTTTATTAGTGGATGTGTATGCATGAGTTCTGCATCGAATGGGCGCAAAAACCGCCCCAGATCCTCCGGGAACATCTTCCAGATTGGCAAGCCTCCTTGCCGAGACCCAGAGAGGAGGGAGAGCACCGAAAGTACCCGCAAAGCCCAGCGCGCCGTGGCAGACTGCAGAATGGTAGGTTTTGCGACACGTCGATGCCTGCATGGTGCCTCTGATAAGGAGTGCTATGTTATTATCCCTGGCTTGCTTTGTTCTATAGGGCGATCGACTATCCCGTGCATGTAAGGTGCAGAGGCGACAGCTGTTAATAGCTGCAAAAAAAGACTGTAACTCAGTCTGGGAGCCTAAAAATAGCTTTGCATTTGCATTGCTTTGTCGGCAGTGATGCAAACAGATCACCTCGGCGTGCAGATTGACTGTGTGATTTGCATTTGGAGTGCTGATGATTTAGACTGATTTCAAAATTGCCTGAATTACACTATAATCTAGGTGTTCATGGCACAGAGGACCAGTGTTTTGACAGATGTTGGCAGGTATGATCATATGTAGACTATAGCCTGCTTCACCCTTTCACACATTAGTAAACGTCATGGAGCTCCTCTGTTCCTATAGCCTACAGGAGTGCAGCAGGATGCTGTGCAGGAGTTGCACAAAATGAACGAAATGCGTGTTTTTCAGCAATCTCAAGCTCCGAGGTTGTGCAAACAAACCAAACTTACCATAATGGGACCACTGTCAATAAAAGAAAAATCAATTTTGATGGCAGTGATTCACTTTAGGTCCTTATTGCGTGTTTCTATGGGCTGAACCGCATGGGTGCAAGGTAGCAAATTTTGAAATAATAATTCAAATGATGTCTATACCACCTGCACCTGCATCTGTCATCAGTGTGTGTGTGTGTGTGTGTGTGTGTGTGTGTGTGTGTGTGTGTGTGTGTGTGTGTGTGTGTGTGTGTGTGTGTGTGTGTGTGTGTGTGTGTGTGGTTTCATCTTGACAAGTCAATATATTGGCCAAGAATCAAGGCTATTCGACTAGAACAGGAAGCGATATTCAAGCAAATGTGTGTTATATGTGTGTGGCGTTTACTTGACTAAGTCATTGAGGGAATCACTTATTTTTGTGTGTTTTTTGTGTGTTATTGTAACACAGATCGTCCAAGAATTCAACACCCTTGTGGCTCTGTACCGTGAGCTGGTGATCTCCATTGGCGAAATCACTGTGGACTGTCCCTCCTTACGGGCCGAAATGCTGAAGACCCGGACTAAAGGCTGCGAAATGGCGAGAGCGGCACACCACAGTCTCTCCTTGATATCGGGGTGAGTTGGCACAGACGCTGTCCATGGTGCTGAACATTAGGACAGTGGTTCTGAAAGTGCACCAAACAGGGCGCAGTGCAGCACTGCTGCGCCTAAAGTTGTAAAGCAGTTGTTTATTTGAACATGTAAACCATTAAACACTCAATACATACATTCATGTGTACATATATTATATAATTAAATTGACAGATATATAAGGTCATGTACTTCTCAGCACAATCTTCCAAAATGAGTGAAAGTCATTCAAAAATTCCCATGTTCAAAAAGAAGTACGAAGAAGTTCACGAAGAACATCTCAGGTCCGCCCCCCCCCCTTTTCTCTTCTTTTTATCCTTTAATAAATACAAAATCGTATGCTTCACTAATTCACACATCATAGACACAGATGTATACACACAGTACATGCAGTACCTACACACATTTACACTGTTTTTGTTTCTTTTCTTCCCTTTATTTAACATCTATCTATAGCAGATTAAATAATAACACATCCATACTAGACTTAATATATAGATGCCAAGGAACCATACAGTCATTATGCAATACCAGCACTTCAATACCTTTTTGTGTCCCTTTAATATATCCATTTTAACTAATCTCTTGAAATTGTTCATTGGTGTACATGTTTTCATCCACTGCAGCTGTTCCATAAAGTCGCTCCTTTGGTTGTGATGCAGTGATATTTAGCATTTGCTCTCATATGTTTCTTTTTAAAGACAAATGTTCCTCTGAAGTCACGTTTGCTCTCTTGTATTTAAAACAGCGTTTGGATACTGTTCGACAGCTGATGATTATTGATTTGGTACATCGTTTGTGTTAAAGTCAACAATATCTCGGAATTTTATCTCTGAAAAGAAGCAAATTTGACCAAAATACACCTCTAATTTCTATAAGCATCCTCGTTTAAGGCAAATGTATACTCAAGCCTACTCCTCTAATATTCAGAAGAAATTATTCAAGTGTCTGCCCCATTACTGTAAAACTAGTGAGCTTCTTTGGGGAAAACAGAGCAGTTTTGTTGTTAAAAAGCATGATGTCTCTAATTGCTAGCGGTGCAGCTTTACCAGGAAGCAATCACAACGCCATGCTGTTACTGACCGTTTCCCATCAGCTGGGGTCTAAAACATTAATGCATGATGGTATCAATAATGTGGAGCCAATTACTTTTGCATTGTTACTTTTAATGTATTGTGAGAGTGGTTGTGTGTGTGTGTGTGTGTGTGTGTGTGTGTGTGTGTTTCTGCTATGGTCATTTGCACATTTAGACATTAGCATGCTTTTCAATAATAAATGTGAATTGTTTTCTAGAGTGCTGATTGTCTGTAAGAATGGAAATCCTTGGCTTTTTTCTTTTTAGCAAAAACAAATGATAGCCTATTGAAACAGTCAATGCAAAATACATTGACATATAGGTTTGTTTATGACTTGTTGCTTTCACATGTCTGTTGACTTGGCTTGCATTCGTCATGGAGCACAACAACTACCCCACATTGGTGCCAGTGGAAGAAGGGCAAAGTTAGGCTTGGGATTTGAAGGTTCTCTGTGAGGCTAAGATGCCAGCTGACTTGGAACCCTCAAACTTACTTAAATAACAATCAGCCAGACTGAATCCAATAGTGAGAGAGATTTGGAGGACATTCTGCAGTGCTAACTGCTTGCCAAAGCCCTGGAACTATAACAGCATCAGGTTTACTCCTGTTATAGTTCATATTCCTCCTTATAAGGCATGCACCAGTTGGAGAACTGTGAAGCCATTAACTGCTCTCCCATTAAATATTAGTCTGCCATATCTTTCATGAGGATGAGTTTAGAATATGTTAGGCTGTACTCTGCTCTGTAACCCATTTCCTGGCTAAATAATTAATCCACTTGTTCTATCTTACAGCAATTTAAGAATGCATATATTTCCCTGTCTGTTACATGTTTGAACCACATGTGCGTGCCACACTCCTATGTTTAGCCAGTAAGCATGTCTACTGCATGTTTCCTGTCATGCAGGGGCATGAGTCATACAACATCCATTTAACAATGCTTTAATAATATCATTTTATATAATATTGCTACTTTAGTATCTATTATAGTCCTGTGCTTGAATTTTCTGCTGCTGCCATTGAAATAGGGACAGCGCAGCAACTTTAGAGAGAACTCAGTTCCTACTGATAACAGCATCAACATCATTGTCATAATCATCACCAACACATACTCTAAGCCTCCTTCTCTAAAAGCTCTCCAGGCCATTTCAATGTTCGCCTCCACTACTAGAGACGCATAGCTTGAATTAGACAGCACAGATTAGTCCCCTTTAATCAAATAAAGCCAGCGTGTCTGAATGGTTTGAGTGATGCGAGGCCTTTCCGATGTGCTAGAGAAAAGCTGATAAGCAGGACAGCATTGATAACAGCTGGGCTTTAGCAACAGTACTGTAAAAGGCAACAAGGATGGGAAGGGGAAGCTTGCTGTTGGATGACGGGAATGCAACAGCGTGATTTGTGTGAGAAATAATTGTACCAGGTGCAAGTTTCATGCCTTTTAATTGCTGCCACTTTCCTGTGTGATATTGCAACCACTGAATATCACCTGGTGTAGTTTCCCCTTAGACGCCAGATTAAGATGGTTGTGAAGCGACTCCGGTGTCTCCTAAAAGCAAGTTATCAGCTCTGGTTAAATGAAAAGTATTCAGATGGGGTTTTTATGTTTGAACTTCTCCAATGCATTTCATTCCTACATTCTCAGAGGGTTAAACAAACAAAATGTGGACACACAACAAGATAATCATGCAAAATCCAGTCAGTAGCAAGTTTGACCTTGTCTGCTGTTGTCATAAAGCAACAGAAACAGGTCTAAAGAAACTGATAGCTCCTCTTTATTCAATGTTAATGTAAACTCCACAGCTTATCTCTTATCTGATGGTTAAGATTCGAAAAACTTTGCCAAACCTTTTATCTATTTGAGTTTATAACCCCTTCTGGCATTAGCTGATGCCATCAATAATTGGATTGTTCAGGTTATTGATCATATTCATTTAATCGCAAGCAGGCAAAACTGTATTAAGAGGACTATTCCTCATATTTGTTAATATATTGCATGTCAGTAACATTTGTGATCGGCTGTTTATGGTGTGACCTAGAAGACGTGCATGCTGAAAATGAAATATATTACACAAAAGTTAGATGTCAGTTATGGTTTTGGCCTTTTTTTATCTACACACAAGTGACACATACTGCACTCAAACTTTGGCAATAATTTTTCCTGACATCAATAAATCAAAATAATTAACAAAATGGCGGGGCGGTCTGTGGTATAATATTTAAGGAACTTTTTTTTTAACTTTTTTGCTATTTTACTTTTGAAAGTTTTTAGTGGACCTGAGTGTACTTGAAGACAGATTAATAATCAGCATACTTCACGTTTGTTAATAAATAGTTATCTTTAAGCATGCAGCTAATTTTGTACTAAATATGTTTTAGTACAAGTAGTAGAAAAGCACAATTTGAATTTTAGTATTAAATGTACATTTATGTGTTGAAGTGAAACATCTTCAAGCATACTTTGTACACTTTAAGTGAAACTACTGTTAACAGAACATAGAGACATTAAGAGTTTTTCCATGAACTGTTTTGCTATAACAGGACTATGATTTTATTTTGTTTCCATAAAGTTGGTGTCCAGAGTTTTATTAAGATATGTGTCATTTTAGGCCGGAGGACGGGGAGATCCACCCTGAGATCTGTAGGCTGTTCATCCAGCTGCAGTGCTGTCTGGAGATGTACATCACAGAGATGCTCAAATCTGTCTGCTTGCTGGGGTCCCTGCAGCTTCACAGGAAAGGTTAACACATGAATAAGCCTCATGGCATATGTTTGAGTTTGTGTGTATACTGTATGCCTGTGTGCTATTTCACACACAGCATGCTTTGTTTGAAATAAACAACCAATAAAACAGAAGACAATCACACCACTAGCAGATTTCAAAATACATGCATAGATGTAAGTACATATTGCCAGTGTTTAATGCATGTACTGTAGTAGTGAGACATATTTAAGGCTAGCTACTCTCTGTTATCTTTAGGTAAGGATCCCTGTGGCCCTGCCGGGGTCGACAGTAAGATAGAGGAGAGCTCAGATATCCCGATCCTGGAGGACACCTCTTCCTCCCCTACTGACTTTCCTCAGCTCTGCTGGCTGGTGGCCAATGACATAGAAAACATTGAAAGGTAGGCAGACTAAAAATGTCTTGGGTCTGTATGAGTGCGTGTTTTTGAAAGATTCTACATGTTCCTCGTCGGTCAAAGTACATGTGTCAGGAAACATAATGCAAATCATGCAAGGACTATTAAAAGATTAGTGATCATTAACATTTTGCATAATTTATCATTTCATTCACAGCACATTATTAGCAGCTAATGCTTTCTTTAAAATAGGCTCATGTAGTTAAAACACTTAATTTAATTCAAATCCAACCCCAAGTGTTCCCCTTTCAACCTTACTAGTGACGTAATGGTTGCTTCTTTACCGCTGGATTTGTTATTTATTTGATTTTATGACATACAATTACGTAACAGTTTTTTACTTTAAAAATATAAATAATCTTCTTATAGGAAATCCTAAATGACATGCCTCTATATTTGTCTGTTATGCCAACCTACAATATTTACAACCTACTAGGCAGAGCGGACACAATTGTAATCTTATGTAATGTGCCTGGTTGTTTTTGATAATTTGGAACATTTTATTACAACGCACAATTAAAAAAATAGAAAAGTAAAAAAATCTATTACATTTTTTTTCCTTGGGATGTTGGCAAACTACTTACTATAATAATTAACAAATAGGGTGGCATGTAATAATCACTGAGTGTACTGGGCTTCATCCCAGTGTTTATTATATGAGGTGCTGAAATTAGACTACTACAATACGCATCATGCAAAAAACAAGATATTTAAAGATGTATTTAAGATGACGCTTCAAAAATGTGTGTGTGTGTGTGTGTGTGTGTGTGTGTGTGTGTGTGTGTGTGTGTGTGTGTGTGTGTGTGTGTGGATTAAGGCTTTTCAACTGCAATAGCCAAAACAGGAAGCGATATTCAAGCATTAAGTTGTGTGTGAGTGAGTGAGTGAGTGAGTGAGTGAGTGAGTGAGTGAGTGAGTGAGAAAATGTACCACATGATAGATGTTTCAGATACACTACATAAAAGCCCTATTTGTGTTATTGCAGGGATATGAGGGAGATGAAGAACCTACTCAGTAAACTCAGGGAGACAATGCCTTTACCACTGAAGAACCAAGGTAAGATAGAAACCAAACAGTGTATTACCCTTCAATCTCTAGAGCAGTGACACAAAATCTTTTAAAGGTAAAAAGTACAGATTCATTGGGAAACAGAGTGACTTGAACCATCGCATTGCTAAATCTAGCCAACATGTCTGACCGTACTTGGTCCTCTATGTTTTCTTGTGTCTAGATGACAGCAGTTTGCTGAACCTGACTCCCTACCCACTGGTCCGACAGAGGAAGAGGAGGTTCTTTGGGCTCTGTTGCCTGGTAACCAGCTAAGGGCACCGCCTTCGTGGGTAGGAGGCGGCAACAAAGACACCATTACCCACTGTCCTTCACCACTTGTGTCTCCCACCAATCTATTACTGCCATTTTCAAATAAATTGCCTCTTTCTCTTTTTTTTAAAGGCTGTCCATTTTATAATTTTATTTTGTAATACAAAGAAGAACTGTAACTGCAAATGTAATCAAAACAAAAGTCATGAACATATATTTTAAGATATTTTGCAACAGATTTTTCCTTTTTTGGTAAATTAAGTTTGATATCTGCTTGTCCAATGTAAAAGAGAATGAGAGGCCATTTGAAATAATGTCAGTGTTCAATTACTACTTCTAAAAAAGGGAATATAGTTGTCAGTTTCTGTTAGAATTAATGCAATAACTATGAATAGACGCCAATCCGAATATTTCAGGACGGCGCTTGCTAAGACAAAGTTAGTCCTTTGTATGTCTAAACTCAGATGACAGGTTTGTGCAGAATGAGTTTGTTGTGTATTACAGTCTCTGTTTTCCGTCCCTTGCTGTTTTTTCTTCTTAATGTACTTAATTTAGTCTTCCATAAACCAAGTACCTGTATCCAACTTTAACTTTCCAGCATCAAAATGGAATATATGATACAATACTCAAATTGAAAAACTTCTTTGCACACAATATCTATCTATAAATTAAGACATTAGACTTGTATATACACATACTCTTTACGCAATGCGCTCTTAATTATTTTCAAAGATGGTTAGCAAAGAATCTGTTGGGTGGTATAAGCAGGGAGGGTCTCCCTCTGTCTGAGGCGATCCAGCCGACAGAGGCCAGGCAGCATGGGTCTTGCGTATTATTGATAGTGATCAATGTTTAGGGCACGGTGAAGGTACATTAGTCAAAGCTGATATAGGTCATTTTACATTGTTAATAAAACTTTTGTTATTGAAACTAATCAACTAGTCTCTGTAATTTTCTTGCATGTAATACAATGAAGTGTCCACTGGGTGGAGACAAACTTTTCAAAAGAGAAAATGTCTGACTCATTTACAGTGAGGAAAATAAGTATTTGAACACCCTGCTATTTTGCATGTTCTCTCACTTAGAAATTATGGATGGGTCTGAAATTGTAATTGTAGGTGTATGTCCACTGTGAGAGAGAGAATCTAAAAAAAAAAAATCCAGAAATCACAATGTATGATTTTAAACTATTTATTTGTATGATACAGCTGCAAATAAGTATTTGTACACCTGTCTATTAGCTAGAATTCTGACCCTCAAAGACCTGTTAGTCTGCCTTCAAAATGTCCACCTCCACTCCATTTATTATCCTGACTTAGATTCACCTGTTTGAGGTCGTTAGCTGCATAAAGACACCTGTCCACCCCATACAATCAGTAAGAATCCAACTACTAACATGGCCAAGACCAAAGAGCTGTCCAAAGACACTAGAGACAAAATTGTACACCTCCACAAGGCTGGAAAGGGCTACGGGGATTTTGCCAAGCAGCTTGGTGAAAAAAGGTACACTGTTGGAGCAATCATTACAAAATGGAAGAAGCTAAACATGACAGTCAATCTCCTTTGGACCGGGGCTCCAAGCAAGATCTCACCTCGTGGGGTCTCAATGATCCTAAGAATGGTGAGAAATCAGCCCAGAACTACACAGGAGGAGCTGGTCAATGGCCTGAAAAGAGCTGGGACCACC
Source organism: Etheostoma cragini (assembly GCF_013103735.1). Lineage (NCBI taxonomy): Eukaryota > Metazoa > Chordata > Actinopteri > Perciformes > Percidae > Etheostoma > Etheostoma cragini. The sequence continues at coordinate 4,135,454 of NC_048411.1, read as the reverse complement.
GTTTCCAAGGTTATAGTTGGTAATACACTAAGACGTCATGGTTTGAAATCATGCGTGGCACGGAAGGTTCCCCTGCTTAAACCATTACATGTAAGGGCCTGTCCTAAGTTTGCCAATGACCATTTGGAGGATCCAGAGGAGTCATGGGAGAAAGTCATGTGGTCAGATGAGACCAAAATAGAACTTTTTGGTCATTATTCCACTAACCGTGTTTGGAGGAAGAAGAATGATGAGTACCATCCCAGAACACCATCCCTACTGTGAAGCATGGGGGTGGTAGCATCATGCTATGGGGGTATTTATCTGCACATGGCACAGGGCGACTGCACTGTATTAAGGAGAGGATGACCGGGGCCATGTATTGCGAGATTTTGGGGAACAATCTCCTTCCCTCAGTTAGAGCATTGAAGATGGGTCGAGGCTGGGTCTTCCAACATGACAATGACCCGAAGCACAAAGCCAGGATAACCAAGGAGGGGCTCTGTAAGAAGCATATCAAGGTTCTGGCGTGGCCTAGCCAGTCTCCAGACCTGAAAACAACAGAGAATCTTTGAAGGGAGCTCACAATCCGTGTTTCTAAGCAACAGCCTAAAAACCTGACTGATCTAGAGAAGATCTGTGTGGAGGAGTGGGCCAAATTCTCTTCTGCAGTGTGTGCAAACCTGGTGAAAAACTACAGGAAACGTTTGACCGCTGTAATTGCAAACAAAGGCTGCTGTACAAAATACTAACATTGATTTTCTCAGGTGTTCAAATACTTATTTGCAGCTGTATCATACAAATAAATAGTTAAAAAATCATACATTGTGATTTCAGAATTGTTTTTTTAGATTATGTCTTTCACAGTGGACATGCACCTACAATTCCAGACCCTCCATGATTTCTAAAATAGCAGGGTGTTCAAATACTTATTTTCCTCACTGTAGGTATACTACTGTAGGTAAAAATTGTGAGTCAAACTAAATTCTCTTACATCCTTAAACCTTGTTTTATGCCATTCTCTTCTGGTTTGCTATTTATTGTTCCACTCTTATGCCTGTTTGTAGAGTAAATAGAGTAATGTCTAGGAGGGTTAGACGGGGACAAAGATACATGGAAATACAAAATGGGAGGGACAGAAAAGCAAGATAATCTTTCATTAAGTCCATAACAAGCAGCTTTTGTTTACTTTTACAGAACGCTGGAGAAATAGCATGAAAATGAAACAGAGAGAGAAAGTCCTCAGACAGGATCCAACTGCTTGCCTACTTTTGCTACTGGAAGGAAGTGTATTTTTATCAGTAAAGGAAAAACTTTAAATTATCCTCAGCATGTAGTGACCATGGTTTATTTCATAAATCCCAAACATTCCTAAGAATGGGCTTAATATACAATACTAATTATAATTTGATGTGAATGGGAGCCCTTTGATAAACTGGTGACATGCCTAATGCATGCGGGGATAGAAACACCTGGACAGCAGACTGTGATACATGGTTTTATAATACTGTTATATACTGTTGTAAATTGTTCAGAATATACACATACAGTACTATGCAAAAGTTTTAGACAGGCATGCAAAAACGCGGTAAACTAAGAATGCTTTCAAAAATGGAAATGTTAATAGTTTATTTTCATCAACTAACAAAATGCAGTGAATTAACAGAATAGGAATCTAAATCACATCCATAATTGGTGTAATCACCCTTTGCCTTCAAGACAGCATCCGTTCTTCTCGGTAAACTTGCACCCAGTTTTTGAAGGAACTCAGCTGGTAGGTTGTTCCAAACTTCTTGGAGAACTAACCCCAGATCTCCCTCAAATCCATCTGTGTCTTCATGTAATCCCAGAGACACTCGAGGATGTCGAGATCAGGGCTCTGTGGGCGCCAGGCCATCACTTCCAGGACTTCTTGTTCTTCCTCACAATGAAGATAGTTCTTTCTTACCTTGACTTTATGTTTGGGGTTGTTGTCCTGCTGCAGAATAAATTTGGGGCCAATCATAGGCCTCCCTCATGCATGTATTTCTCAGCATTGAGGACACCAGTACTCCTGTTCACATCTCCAACTCCCATTTCCAGATATGCACCCCCAAACTGGCAAGGAACCTCAACCGCGCTTCACTGTTGACCGCAGACACTCATTATTTTAACAGTCTCCAGCCCTTTGGCCAACAAACCGCCTTCTGCTACAGCCAAATATGGTCCAGAGCACTTGCTGCCATTTTTCTGCACCCCAGTTCCTATGTTTTTGTGTTTGGTCTTGTTTCCATGTTGGCTGCAACGCTTTCATGAAGACCACTTCTGGCCAGACTTCTCAGGAAATTAGATCCCTGATCCTGCTGGGTTCTGCCAGTTCTGAGCTGATTTCCCTGCTGGACATCTTCAGATTTCAAAGGGAAATAAGCTTGATGTGTTTTTCATCGTGGTCGACCTGCGTCTACAATCCTCAGTGTTGCGTGACTTTTTACAAGTGTACCTATAAGAATTGAAGCTGGTTTGAAGCCGAAGAGTAGTAACACCAAATATTGTTATGCAATTTTGATTTTTCTTTTGTTCACTTACTTTGCATTTAGGTAATTTATACAAAACAATACTTTATGTTTTGAAAGCACTATTAGTTCACAGTTTTTTTTTGCACCTTCCTAAGACGTTTGAACAGTACTATGTATTTACGCTTTCCAGTGAATACCAGATCAAATTGACCTACTTTTTAAGTGAAATGAATTATCTCAAAAACCAAAAACCTTTTTCACAAAGCTGAAAACAGGGCTGCATTACAACCTGTAGATTCACTGTCCCTCTCCCACTGACTAACAGAGAGGCTTTGGCCAATGAACTTGCTGATTTTCGTTTATTTCTATTTTGTCAACCATCTGTACATTTATTTACAGTTACTTGGTCGTAATGAGGTTTAGAGCTCATGGAGAGTCACAGCGTGCCTGTTCATGTCTGCAAATTCTTCATCTCACCCAAAAAAGTGGACCATGTGTGCTACCTCTGGAGCATTTTCTAGCACATTCCTCTCACACACCAGCCTTTCTGGGCAACACGGTGGAACTGAAGGGTGCACATCTGCCGGCAATGAGCATTTAGGTGTGATTGGTAGACATCAAGTAGCTGGTGTCTTCACAATGTTTCACAGGCAGATGCATTCACACCGTGATAGGGCAGCCAGCCAGAGGCAACAAGAGATTTTCAGCAAGGGTTTGCTTGGCAGGCTAAGCGCCGTCTGGTTGCATGAGCACATGACATCTTTTGAAATAGACCATCTCAGGCCAGAACACAGATTTTCAAAAATTATCTCAATGGCAATTAACAAAACTATTTCTTTTAAAACCCAGAGTGTGAGAGAAATATAGGTCTCAACCTTTCTCTGGAATAATTATATTTTGGGTCATATCTCTGCCTCTCAATATCAAAAAGTACAATAATGAAGGCTGGTGTTACGCTATTTATTCATTGTCTCAACACAGTTTTACATTATAGTGTTATACATGCATAAATGTGTGCTTTTACAATGTGGTTAAGCAGTAAAACTTACAATACTAATTCACTGGAAAATATGATGTTAAGTGTTGAGTGTGGACGATTAATGTGTAAAGGAAGGTGAAGATATAAGGTCAGCTCCTCCTATTGCGTCATCAAGCAGCACAAGGCAGGATACTGACAACTGACACCTTTTGTCCCTTACATCGCTGCAGTCCTGCTTCACACTCGCTCATGGTCTGAGACGCTGCAGTAACGTCCTCCCCAACTTGGACGCACACGTTTAATCCCGGGGTCAAGCAATCAGCAGAGTCCCTACAGCGACACCCGTTGGTTTGATCTAAAGGAACAGTGTGAAGAGAAATAAGATCAATGACTACACATTGCAAATACTGTTATCGTGGATTGTTGTGGCTTTGAGATGTCCTCACCGTCACAGGTCTCCCACATGTGACAGTTGGTGCAGCTTGTTGTGTTGCGCTCCGGCCACTTGCAGGTGCTGTCTTCTGCTATCGTGTAGTTCTTTCCAATACACTGCAGTGCATGCATTTTGCACACATTAAGAAGGACTGATTTTCTGTTCATTAAGGCAGTGGCACACACCTCCAAAGATGAACTGGGAACAAAAATCATCATCAAACACAGTGACAAAACAATTCATCAAATCCATGCATTTTGCATTTTGATTGGTTAAGTCAACATACCTGCATTCGAAAGGCATTTTGCAAACACATTTGCCTCTGGAAGACTTCTCCCACGGTTTACATTGCACTGAAGGCGAGGGTTGTTGGGATGTACTGACTGTGGGATACATAGAAATAATTTATCCACATTGTTAACATACTAATATCAATCAATTCAAATGTATAAATACAGTACATGATACAGTTAAGAAAAAATAAAGCTCAGCATAAGTTCACTCAGGAAGAGTATGCTTCCCATATCTCTCTCCCAACCTTGTCTACTCTTTTGGTTAAACCAACCAGATTTTGTCAAATGTTGCTTTTAAACTTTAAATCTGTCTACTCTTTGCTTCTGTCAGTTGTCATTTTCCGTCCTCCACCCCATTCACCTCCAACATTCCCAGCACCCAAGGTTCCTCCATCAGATACCTCGCTTCACATCCCATCCATCCAGATCTTCTGGCTTCCTTTATCCCTTCATCACCTCCATAGTGTCTAGACTCCATTGGAGGGGATCTATTCCCCTTATAATGTAACATTTTAGACTCTAACATATCAACCTATCATGCGCCATGTCTATTAAACTTATTTTCACTCTTAAATGAAGTCTCTCCTGATTGAAATGAAAAGTTGAAAGTAAAATATATTGCAGTCCAATTTGTTGCAGAGCAGGTCAATGCCATCCATTAGACTGCCCTTATTAGTCATTTGTAGTTTTAAACCTTGAAGTAAAATATACCTGGGCTGCATTTGATTCCTGCTGGGTCTGGAGAAAAATGCAGACTAGGGTCACAGATAATTGTTGCTTCTCCAAGTAGCTGTCTACCCGCTGGACAGGACAAGGTGACTGTGTCCCCGATGGCGTAGGCCTGCTGTAAAGGAGAGGCTATGACGTCTTTGTCGAGGGACATGATGTTGCACCTTGAGACTGGGGGAAAAGTGGGAGTTTAACAAAGTAGCAATGTAATTTATTTTGATTGTAATTGTTGGTTATGAGTATTTACCTGCGCACAGTCCAGGGCGGGGAGACCAGGATTGGTCACTAGTGCATTCTAGGGTGCTGTCACCCACGAGATAATAACCGGCAGTGCAGGTATACTCAACCTTACTACCCACAAGGTAAATGTCCTTAGGGACCTGGGGGATGACAAAAAATTACATTTATTTTTCAATTCTGCTTTCTGTACAGAAACGTCTTAAAAGGGAACAGAAATTTGGAGTCTGAAATATGAATATTTCAATTAGGCTGAATGATGTAAAGACAAAGTAAATTGTTTAAGGAGTAACACTGAACTGTGGCCTCTAGGTAACAGAGACTGACCCTATAGTGTAAAACACATTACTGTGATTGTAAAAATGATTGCAATAACTTGTTCTATAATGCAGGGTAAGTTTAAGTTTGGTTTTATCATTACCAGGATGTAGCCATTGATGAGAACAGGTGGAGTTCCACACTTCTGACTTGCTGGGAGAGTTAGGTCAAAGCACTGTGGCTCCATGGTTCTGTAGAAAAATAAAAATAGGATGGTGTAGACTTGCAGATTGATGAAAATCGATGGGTAACTTCATTTTATTGTAAATGCAATGCAATGACTCCTGGTGCTTGTTACAATCATGCAAAATAAAACTCTCTGACTTTAAGTATTGCAGGTCTTGGTCTTCACAGTCTGACGCCTCAGTGGGTTCTCCAATGCAGTGTTGTCCCCCGTTCTGAGGAGTGGGATTAGAGCAGGAACGACGTCTTGACCTTCGACCACTAGAGCACGCTGACCAGGCTGACCAGCAGGCCCAACTACCGTGGATCACTCCTTAATGGGTAAAAACAAAACAAATGAGGGAGAAAGTGAGAAATATATCACAGTCTTTATGACACAATCCAATGAGAGTGACTCGCTTACTTAGCCTGGTTTTAAGCCACGTAAAAGCAACAACAAAACACCATTATTAGAGATAAAACCTTCTACCTAGACAAATTGACTTAATAGGATAGTATGCAGTTGTTAACTAAAAAAATGTATGGACAACATGAATAATCTCTCTCAATAATCACTTATGTAAAAGTGTGTGGAGCTGTCTGTTTCTGCAGACACCATGTCCTCTGCCTGTATTTTCTCCTGTTTTTTATTGTGTGGGACGTTTATTGGCTCTTTTGGGCATGTAACCCCCCCCCCCCCCCCCCCCCCCCCCCCCCCCCCCCCCCCCCCCCCCCCAGCCAAAAACAGCTTGCAGGATGTGCGGCCTGTTCTCATTCCCAGGTACCGCTTCTTTTTCATGACCCTCGGAATCTCATACCACTTCATAAGTGTAACCAACACATAGACGTTTTGAAGCATTGCAAGCAAAATCGGTCAATGTGGCACCTTCCCACCATGGTCGGGGGGTATTTATTTGTGGTTTGCAGAGTAATGGCCGTTAATCATTCTGAAAATAACGTTTAATTTCTCGGATTCACTGCTTTGTTTGGCGCTGACTCTCTTCATTCACTCTCTAGTTTGCTGCTATTTTACCTTTAAAACGTTAACTTAATTAAGCCAAGTAATTATGGCCAGAAAAAAGACATAAATGTCCAACAACAGTTTTGGATAATTTAATGGAATAGTTTGTGAAATGCACTTTTAAACTGAGAGTTAGATGAAAATAATCTTCTTATATAATTGCTTTAAACATATGAAACTACCTTAATCCTCATGTTGTCCTTGGGTCAAATTGACCCGTTTTCCTGTATCAATGTTCTTTGTAACTACCCAATTTTAATTACCCAAAATAACATGATTGATTACAAATCAATACATACAAATTCCTACTTTCATTAATTTTGGGGTGTCTCATTCAATTTTATGGCATTTGGAAAAGAAATCGAAGTCGTTTTGAAATAGTATTGAAAGAAAGTTGACACATTCCAGTCTGGGATAATCCATCAACATACATTCCTTTCATTTTAGTCTAAATAATTCCTAATTTCTGCTTTTCTAATTTAAACGTTAGGGATAATTTTCTATAAATGAGGTTCATTGACCATAAATTCCAAAAATAACTGTAAAATTGAATTAGTTAATGAGTTAATATATTAGTGTTATGTGACAAACATTGAAAAAAAGAGTCAAGTGTTGAAAAAAGGGACAAAAACGTAAGAAAAACTTGAATACATCGATAAAAAGCGTCAGTAAAAGTGGGATTTTCAATTTTGACGAGAAGACAACACAAGGGTTAACCAACACCAAAGTGACCATAAAAACCCTATTTGCAATTCAACACCCACCCGGCTGACCCTCGGCTTCAGTTCCCTGCTCACAGGCCGGTCCTTTTGTGCCAGGCTTACAGATGCATGTGCATGTATCTCCATCCATGACAACCATGCCATTGTTTCTGCAGGGCCGGCAGTGGCACGAGTCGCTCTCAGTAAGATACTGTTCTACAGCCCTGCGAAGGTAAAGCCTCTTCACCCCAGCACACTGAACCTCCTTCACCAGCTCCGACAACGGACGCAGCTGCAAAAAACAAGGGAGATATGTACAGTAGGTATTGCGATATTTAATACAATATCACTAAGATGCACATAACTAAATCCAACATTTAGTTTGTTCTGCTTAATTTAGGAGCAATTATTTTACTTCCCGCTCACCTTTTGTTTTATGACTTTTGGAAATGATTGGACAGACTCAGCCCAGTTTGAGTACATTTCCCAGTTTCTGTTCGGATCAGAGAGATCCATGCGTTGCAGGGCTGCGATATATTGGAGGCCTCCCCCCTGCACTGTCACCTTTTGCACAATATTACTCCTGGAATAACCAGCTAAAGGTTTGCAGAGGATGACAACAAGATTCAGTAATGTGAAGGGTTTTCATAGGCTGGTATGCTTGTAATGTTAACATCAACATTTTACTAGTGGATGATGTTGCTGAATGATCCTTCCTGCAGTCCACATGGGTGATGGGGAATATAAGAAACCAACGTTTGGTCTTTTCACACTCATTGAAGACGGTGGTTTCGCTGACTTGAAAACAAGGGAAAGTCAAAGGAAAAAGACAAACAAAAGTCAGTGTCAGAAAGGAACAGCAGGATTGAGGCAGCGCTTTATGGATGACTACTAATACTTCTAATAAATACTTACAATACTTATAATAAATATATAAATCTACCCTTTTAATATTTAAAATCTAGTGTTGATTTGGAAAGTTCTGTGTGACTGCAAACAATTGGTTGTGTCATGTTGTGTTAAAAATAGTCCAATGCACATCTTTCAGAAAAGCAGAGTACATTCAATTATAGAGTATGTTATTTGCTTTTATTAAATGTATTTCAGACATTTGGCCTTTTTTCAAATGCATTTCGATGACATTTATTGGATTTTCCTAAAAAATACTTTTTTCTAAAATCACACATTGTAAATACTGGGGTGATTCTATTTTTGTGCTGCCAAGTTAATACATAATACTTCTAAAAATGATACAACCAGCGGCCATCAGTAGAAATATGTATGTGAACCACCAGAATGTGAGGTAAAAGTACTTTGTACCCTACATGCCCCATCATGAATATTTAATATGATAATTTTCTTTCTTTGATTTAGGCCCGTCATGAAACTGCTGATGATTTATGAATCCTCACCCATCCTTCTTTCAGTTTCTTCATCAATCTTGGCGATGACGTTAAAGGAGCCTCCGAGGCTTCCCTCAGACAGGTAATGTGTTCCAAACCTCTCTAAAACCTTCCTGTAGGCAGCGTAGTTGTAGACTGATGGGAGTTTAATCAGCGCCTTCCAGAACTCCTCAGCTATTGGGAGGTACTGAGGAGAGTTGCTCTGGAACTGACCTACCTCTATGTCGTTCTTTAAAACCAAAAGCCTTTGGTTCTGGAAGGAGTGAAATCACTGAGTGAGTTTCATTTTCAAGTTGGATTTTCCTTTTCCAATCGCATGCATTATCGTAGGGATTTCCTGTTTAAGATTCAGAGATAAAATCTCTGGTTCCTACATACCTGAGTCTTGTCATGTGTCTCATGAAAGTCATAGTTTCTATATCCTGTTGTGGTCCCGGTCACTTTCTCTCTGTTGACGATGTCCTTTGCATAGTGCCATTTACTGCTGTACATATCATCACTGAAGTCATTCTGAGCTTTGACCTGAAAGAGCACAAGTTTAACTGTGTTAAATTAACAGTTTAAATCAACAAATGTCAAGAATATGAAATACATGCGCACAGAACGCACATGCAACGTGCACTGAACTAAGCTGTTGAATCATTAAAGGTATCCTGTGGAGTTTTTGACCTCTAGATGTGCTATAGAGTAATGTTTTGAGGACCAATACACACCTGGAATAAACATGCAAACTGTATCGGTTTATCAGCTTTGAGAAAAGAATGTGATTCCATTCAACAGAGCACATCTGGAAGTGGTCTTGCCAAATGATTGTGTAATACATACATTACAAAAACAAAACCTTGCAGCAAGTTGAATAGGTCATCTCCAAAAAGTGATTTAGAAATGGATGACGCCCATCCATGACATTGTTTTCCTTAATCTGGATGCTCTACTTTTTCTAACAAGTGTAAAGAAAGTCTAACTGATTTGCATATTGAGACTCAAGGATGGAGGTAGTTCGCATTTGCTCATTAATTCCAGGTTTAGATGCAAATATGCAGATCAGCTTTCATTACACAGATATTTCCCGATACAGATCACATGTTAACGCACCCTTGGATGGTTGGGTCAACTAACCTAGCAACTTCAACACCAGCGACAAGTCTTGTCTTTGTTTCTCTTGTCCTGCATGGCAACGTTTTACCCATCTTATATCCCCTAAATATCTTTACCTGAATAGCTTTAAATATGTTTTATTGTGTTCATGAACAATCAAAACTCCACAGGATGGCCTACCTTTGAAGTAATAAGTGACCAAGTGCAACATCTATGTTTGCAGAATGACCAACCATAAAGCTGTACTGGATAGTACTAAGGGGCAGTCTGTAGATAGTGTTGTGGACACCGCTGAAGATGGTGCGACACTGTCCCCCAAAGCTCTTTGTGTTGATGACACTGCCCCTCCACTTCCCTGACACCACATCATACCTACAGAGGCAATGACAGTATCCCAATGGTAAACACATGGTACCTCCGTGTGTGTGCGAGAAAGGGTGCACAAAGGATTTGTTACTTGCCCAAATCCTAGTTGTTCGATATTTGGAGGGACAACAGAGTTTTGACAGACAACGTGTTGGTCCATGTCACAGCCACGTTCGTCGTGTCCATCCCCCTCACAGTCCTCATCTCCGTTACACCGCAGAGACTGGCTAATGCACTTCCCTGTGGGTCACAAGACGGACAGACAGCTCAGTGATTGTTATTTACAAGTATGATAATGGGGTTGAACCGAGCTTTAGTTCTAACCTGATAAACAGCGAAATCGGTTTCCACATCCGTCCTCTAGAGGACAGCCTTTTGTGGTTTCGCAGGACCTGGTCTGAGTTCGCTGCCCATCGCAGGGATTCCCTCCAAACTGAGCGTAGACAGCCATGGCTCGGCTTCTTGTCTGTTACCCCAATGTGACAAACAAATATGAAAAAAGTATACTACAAAGCAAATAAATAAAAACATAATCATCATTTTACAAAGTGTTACTTAAAGCTATAGTGCGTAGTTTCTGTCGCCCCCATGAGGAATTCTAAGTAATGACAACAACACTGTCCCCGCATCCACATGATTTCTTTTTTCAAATATTAAAAAAAAATATGCAGGTTTACAATAAAATAGGCCCTCCTGGACTGGCTGGCTGCACATAGCACAGTGCAGTAATGGTAGCCTACACTAGCAGCTGCATGGCACAGACTATTTATTTTGCTTAACGCTAAAGATAGCAATATGACAAACCAACCAACCAGCAAGACGTAAACAGAAATCCCTGTTTATTTTCTGTGAGGTCAAATTACTGTTTTTGTCAATATGTATATGCACTACATATATACATATAGCTATACATTTTCTAAATTGAGCATACAAATATAGACTAATTAGCAGATTTTAACAACATTTCTCCGTGGCCTCATGCTATCAGTTCATTTGGCTAACTTTGCTTGTATTCACCGACCAAACGTCGTGGTCATATTGTCATATATAATTGTGTGGTTTATATTATGGCTATGGGCCAATCAGATTGCTCGATTTGAGCTTCCCATTTTATAGTACTAAAAAAAAAATCCTTTTAACCTGTAATCTGGTGCAGCCATCACAGTCTGACCAATCGCCAAAAGGCCCCCACTGGCAATGAACTCTCTGGTCACAAAACCTTGGGAAGAAAATTGATATCAAATGATTCAATAAATAAAACCAAATAATTATTGCATATTTGTGTCAATCATAATGTTTTACATTTTGTTTTTAATGTTGAAACAGGAAAGCAAAAACACATGTACCCTTGTGTAGTGAACAGGAATAGCTGCCATGGCAAGGCGGCTAAAATGAGAGTAATGCTCTGAAGAAGTGAAGAGAAACGGAGAGCACGAGACATGAAGAGAAAAGAAGACAAGATGCAGGGGAAGAAGGGGTTTTAGGAGTAACTGAGACAAATGCAAATAATACTATTAGATGTCAGTTGCATTGTATATCAAATATGTGAAAATCTGAAATCTGTTATGTGTGTTTGTGTGTTATTTGTTATTTCCCTGTAAGTGAATGTAAAATCTACTTGCCTTCATGGTGAAGAGCAGCAAACCGTAGAGTCTTGAAGAGGCTTTGTGCGAGATGCTGGTTTACATTAAGTTCTGTTTTTGTTAGGGAGTGAACTTCTGGGAAGAACATTCCTTGGAACTTACTGGGTTTCATGTGTGTGTGTGTGTGTGTGTGTGTGTGTGTGTGTGTGCCTGCATGCGTGCGTGTGCGTGTGCATAACGAAGTAGTGTGTAGAAGTGTGTCTTTGCTTTAGAGATAAGATCTTTTTTTTTTTGTGGCTACTCCTGCCAAAAAGCTCATTGTGAAACTGCAAGCAACGTTTCCTTCTGGAGTGAGAATCTCTCATCTGCCGTTCTTCTTCTTCGTCACATTTATTATTGAGCTGACAGACGTTACTCACAGAAAACACTTTTACCTACCACAGCGGGAAAGCACAGGTGATAATATTAACTTTTAATTGTGCTATATTCCACTTAAGTAAGTAAGTAAGTTAGTAAGTAAGTAAGCTGCCTTGCATGATACCAGTTTTAGGCCTTTTTGACATGTCACAGTGGGAAAAACACTATTGCAAATAATCAATTTAATGATGGCTAAATTCTATTTAGTTTCAGGGTCCGGGTGGCTTACCCGACAGTGACATGGCTTACTGGGACACTTGACTAGAGAGCCATTTTAAATGTAATTCCTATGACCTATGCTTCTTTTTCGGCCAGTCAAAGCCTATCAGCCTGTCTGCTGTGAGAGATGGCTTTGCAAGGTCAATGAAATGTCATGGTGGGGCCAGTGCCCCTTGATTTCAACCCACTGAGCACCTCCAGTACTTCTTATCCATGCTGTTGAAAAGTTGATGCTGTTTCGAAGGTCAATCTCAACTTTTAAGCCAGTGTAGAGAGAATAATGGAGGGTTTGAATGTAGTTTTAACACAAATGAGAAAACTCTATAAAGACTGTGGGATACAGTCAAAAGCTTGAAATCTCAAGCTCAAAGGTTTTACAGGCATTGTCAAGCAATTAGCTCACTGAACTTGACAAAACAATGACAATTGTTCAAACTAACACCATTTTGCAAGATACTTTTTTGAATTCTGCAAAATTAGCCATGTAGCTTTTCAACTTGTCTTTTACAATGACATATAACTATTTATTTTGGTCTGAATGACTGTAGTTTTTTGTTATTTGTTCAGAGAGAGTTTTTAAAGCATGTGTGAAAAACAACTTTCACACAGACATGAAAAACACAACTACTAGTGTTGAGATGTGATACAGTCTAGCAAACACTGGAGGGCAATAGAGATTTAAGAACCAATTTCTCTCACTGCAGAAAAGTGATTCAAGGCTGATCAAATTTTCGGTTATAGTAAATAAGCAGAGGAGACTTTTGAGGAAAAACTGCATACGGTGAAGGATGTATTAGGACTTGCCTAAAGGTTGCGCCGGATTTTATTTTAGATCATTTAAAATGTTGATATTATGGAAATATGCATGTTAATAGAGTTAACAGAGCGGCTGGATGATGAAGTCCATGACAATTAGATGCAGGCTGTGTCTGCTCTGGAAGCGCATCTAGCAGCCAAATTTGAGATTATCTGCTATTTAATGAGGAAGTGTTCCCATATTGGTACATCAAATCCACATCTTTGTCTAATATTGGGTATATATTGGCTGTCACAGCCAAAAAGGAGGCAAAACTGTGCATGTCCATCACATACTGGCATCTCAAAGGAAATACCAGTTTTTACATGAAATTCTTTTTCAGCAGCTGCAAGGCAGGTAGGTTTTGTTGGTGAGCATTGATCACTGCTGCCTATTATTTATGAAAAATAAGCAATAGGAAATTTGTCCTTGCCCACAAATTGAGGATGTCAATAATGTGCAGCTCAATTTAAAATGAGTTGCAAAACAGAAAATGTGACATTTACCACTGTGCAATGGAAATGGCGTTTTGGAAATGAGAATACATTTTCTGGTTCTGAATTAATAGCGGAGGCACACAATAGAGAAAAATATAAACCTCACACAAATGCTTTTTGCCCACAATCTCAGCCCTACAGTACGTTCACAAAAGCTCCCTCCAGGTAAGCATCAAATTCCAGAGCAATTTTCCAGGTGCAGCAATTTTAGAGCAGTGCAGAAACTGCATTATATTTTCTACTTGACTGTCTTAAAGAACAAGTACCTTCTATCTAGCAATATACAACATTTTCTTAATCGACATGTAACGTTTTAGCCATGGCACCCCTTCTCTTCTGTGCTGCTCTTCACAGTCGACAGATGACATAATCAGTAATATGATAAAACTAGAGAGAGGCAGGGCAGTACAGCCCGACCAGCCTCTTCTCTTTAACCTCTCTCTCTTAGTTATGCTGTATTAGTTTAATACTGCCGGGGAACTTCCTCTGACACACTGCGCTCCAATTGTGTGCATCCACGTCCCAGAAATCCCTGTTACTTTTTATTAGCTCTGGGGAGTCATTCCCCGGAGTCCTTGTGTTCTTTTTCCTGCAGCATGTTTCCTTGGATCAGGGTGGTACCACAATCATGGTTGCAGCTGCTGCCGTGGTCCTGCTACACGTCCTGCGATGCCCTGCTAGGCTTTGCTGTGCCTTGCTAAGCCATGAACTGCTGCAATCTACTATTTCTAGTCACTGTTCCATTATCTTTTATTGTGACTGTTATTGCCACTCTTCATTTCAACCCCAACCAGCACCGTACACCGCCTACCAAGAGCCCGGGTCTGTCCCAGTTTTTTTCCTAAAAGGGAGTTTTTCCTCACCACTGTTGCAGTGTTGCTTGCTCTGGAGGGAACTACTATAACTACTCCATCTGTCAAGTGTCTCGAGATAACTCTTGTTATGAATTGGTAAAAATTGAACTGAAATTGAATTGAATTGAATTTATTGTTCTGTACATATGTTTCAATTTACGTCATATATCTGTCATATACAAGAAAATGTCTACATGACCTCTATCCATTGTAGTTATAACAACTGAAACCCTTTATTTAAGTTACCTCATAATACATGTTACAAGTTGTAATACAAATTCTAGATAATCAAAACGTAAGTCATGCATGCTTTGTTTATAATAGACTAAGATAATGACTTCAAAAGTGATTTCCTGTATTTCTAAAATGACCACCCAATGCTAAATGACTCGGCTATTGTGCAGTAGGGAGCCAAGTCCCGGCACCTCAGGCTACAATAACAGTTGGCTCAGACAATAGGCCACCAGACCATGCGCTCCATTAGTGCCGCTTCTGTGGGTCTCATGATGTTCAGAGGGCATCTTTGACCGCCATCTGCCCTGGAAGTTTGGTCTGCCAGAAAACGACAGGCTGTGAGGCTCCGGCTTAGTCAATATATACAGAGCTCATGCGCTTACTCCACACCCGGATAAATAGAATGCCATATTTCAACATTTCTATATTTGTGTCATGAAAGGGATATTTGTATCCTGATAGCAGGTTTAAATGCACATTGCATGCAACGTTAACATCCCTGGTTTAATTTTCACGGAGATCTTTGTTGCTTTTCATTCCATGTTTCCATCTGTTTCTACCATCTGTCAATCAAGGGGAGGACTCATAGGAAAAGGACATAGTATATATAAATCGGTTTGGATCTTGTGAACAGGGAAACGCCTGAACTGTAAAGTCACACAGCAATTAACACAATTTAAAGTTATTATGTACTGTAAGCCAACGTTTACCAATCTAGGTGTGTTTCTAATTTTTATAAAATACAATTTCTTTCTGAAATATTGGGTGATCTAAGGCATCTGAAAAGTATTTAAATTAAACATGACGTTTTTAGGATACATCGCTTTTGTCACTCCTTAGTGAAAACTAAGGGAATAACTGCTCCTCTACAAGTTGAAATGTTTTTCTACTGTATGTATTAGTCAAATATAACACTGTGTAACATGTCACAAAGCTATAGAATGGGCTGTTTTTTGATTTCATGAAAAGTTGACATTTTGGAAATACATGGTTTTCAATGGAAAGCAGCAATCGGAAGATATGAAGCCTGTGACAAAAGGTCACGAGTTGCTCCACATAAAGGGTCACTGACATACTGTTGATCAAAATGAACTATTCTTCCGCAAATTATTGGGATTCATTTTACCATCATTGACAAGGATTTTTTAACCCATGTGTTGTCCTCCCTGGTCAGAAATGGACAATGATTTGACATTTTTGTCCCTTTTTCTGAGTTTTTTTTTAAGTTTTCACTATCACCACCTTACTACCACTAGTTTTACACTACTTTTTGGAATTCATGGTCAATAACCCTCATTTATACAGAATTGTACCTATTATTTGAGTCAAAAAAGCAAAGATTTTGAAATATTTTGACTAATAGTTAAGATCAGAGGAATTAACAGATGAGTTCATTTAGGAATTAAAGTGATCATTTGTGTTTGAAAAGAGCGTTGAATGGAATCCAATCAATTTTTTGTGGTAATTTGGTTAAAAAGAAATCCTTATTTCACATATAGACATTTTTTAAAGTGGCCAAATTTGACCCAAGGACAACAGGAGGGTTAAAGGTACTTTACTGTCACATGCACGTACATGTAAATGTAGCAAAATTCAGTTGCTACGTGTTTTGCTCTGCATTTGACCCTTCCCTCAAGGGAGCAGTGGGCAGCCATTTACAGCACCCGGGGACCAAGTTCAGATCAGAGCCAGTGCCTTGATCAAGGGCACTGACTAGAGAACTTAGTACATGTTTTTTGATGGTGGGGGGGGGGGAGGACCAGGAGGAAACCCACGCAAACACGGATAGAACGTACAAACTCCACAATGACAGACCTGGATTTCCACCCCAGGACCTTCTTGCTGTGAGGCCACGGTGCTAAAAATAGGGCCAAGGTTTTAAGAAAACTATACATGATTTTGTAGGTAATAAAACCATTGTATAGTGAACAAAGTTGTTCAACACCAGTGTCTAGTTCAGACCGATGGCCCTTTCAGACCGCCTGACATGATTACAACATGAACCCTCTCTTTCTAAGTGTTGGTGCCTCCCTTTGTCCATGTACTGTAAAAGAATCATTACAATTCCCAGTTTCCCCTCCGTACCCAACAATGACTCCATCGCTGTCGACTTTTAATAATGAACTGTGTATCCTGGCCTTTAATGTTGTGTTTAATGTTTCTCCCTGTGATATTGTAGATTGCTGTGTAGCTTCTATTGACTGACAAATTGCCAGGGTGGTGTACCCCCCATAACTAGACACAAGCGTGGTTAGTGAAATTACTCTTCCTCCTCCTCACACTCCAAACTTTCCTGAAACTGTGCATCTGGTTACTGCCCCTGTTTAAACGTCTGAATGCCATCATCCATCTCCAGCTCCCACACATCTTCCTCCTCCTCATCTATGTGTTTGTCTGTGTGTGTTTGTGTCTTTGCCTGCCTGTGTGTGTGTGTGTGTGTGTGTGTGTGAGTGACAGAGACAGACAGTCACAAACATGCACATGCATAATCACACAATAACAATGTGCATTTGCATTTTCTCATTCCTCCAGCAAATGACTGTTTCAATAAATGTGTCTTTCTTTCTTCTTTCCCCTGGAAAGCATTAATAATGACATGCAGTCCATTAGGAAATGGAGTAAAGCACATTAATATGCCACAAAAACCAAATACAACCCACATGATGCGAAGAAGACTCTTATCCTCGTTCAAAGGAAATTAATAAGTTTTGCCCTTTCTTTCTATCAACTTGTGCAAAGCAGTCAAAGTGCTTGCATTTCTGTTGTGCTGGGTAGCTTCCAGAGAAGTAGCCTATGTGTGTATGTGTGTGACATGACGTCAATTAACCCTGTTAATTAGTGTAAAACGGCATATGAGAACATACCATTTCATTTAGTGCTTTTGTCACAAACAGCTATGTGCATATTGTATGAGTCACAGACAGAAGGTTAGAATAAATCAACAAAATACAGATTTTTTTTTTTTTACAAGAACTCGTATCTACAGTACACACACACACACACACACACACACACATGAGCTGTTTCCTGTTCAAGAGCAACACCTGGCTGCAGAACGGCTGATTCTGAATTACAAAACACAGGTCACCCTGAGTGCCGCCCGCCTCCATCCTCGTCACCCTGGAAACTGGATGATTTTAGAATGCTTCTCTGCCCAGAAAGGGAATAAAATACTGGTATGTTAGCATAAAAAGCTTAAAACCTACTTTAGATTTCCTAACATTTCTACTTTACTAAAGTACTTCAATTTAGGAAGTGAATTAAGTCACAGTTGTATTATAATGGCTTAAATAATCATAATAATCCTAATAAATGTCTTGCTAACTACATGTCTTACTAATTACTAACTAACCAATCACAACTCAACAAGCCCACAAACTGGAAATGATATTTCAGTTAGTCACTCATTAGTCATAGAAGCTTTATTTGATTTGATTTTTCCACTTAGAACAGTCATTTTTCTAGTTGTTTTTTTTTTACACCAGAACATGAAGGCAAGGACAACAGTTTGGACCAGGGAATAAACACAATTTGCAAGTCTTCTCATTTGTGTGGCTTCATTCTTCATTTGTATGTGGTAGTAGCAGTGCAACATCAAAAAGGGGATTCATTTGTAGATGTGTCCAAAAGGATTAAACATTTCCAGCTGAGATGCACCCATGCTCTTAAGAACAATTTACCCAAAATAGTTCAGGAAATGCACATACCTAATGGATACGGTTGGTAAAAAACAAAAGGTGGTATACTGTATGTAGAGCAGTTTCATGCACAAAACTGAAATTATGAAAAAGAAGAAGCATTATGACAGCTCAGTTAAGGTACACATTAGGAAATTATTATCAATGCAATAGTTGAAATAGTTTACAATTCATTGGCAGAATATTATTTGCAATTACAATATGTACAAACTTTCCATGATATAAAACATTTAAACATGAAACTACACTGAAGTGAAATCAGTACCGTCTGAATTCCAAAACTTGAACTCAGCTCAACATTGAAGCATACAATACCAAAAATGACTTTCCAGCTGATACTCAGTCAAACGATCACGTGAGACTTTTTTTTAAATTTATTTATAGAAATTGCACAGTTACACACAAGACACATATATTCACAAATCCAAAGAGTTAAGTTTCCTTATTTTGGTTGTACATTACTAAACGAGACAAAAATGTCTTTACGGAATACATTCTCAGTAGAAAATGCCACACTGATCATGAGGTGTGTAGAGCTTTGACTTGTATGCAATTGTCTTCATGCATTATGCGTAAAACCTTGCAATAAAATATTCCTTTTATCTTTCTGGGTGCCATTTCAAAGCATTTTTCCGTCTTTAATGAAATACTGCAGGGTGTATAAAGGAATCCCATTTAAAAAAAATGAAAAGTGTACTAAATGATATAGCAGAAATCCAGGTATTCAGTATTATTCGGGAACACACCTACTAAGATAGACACCAAAGAGTTGTAGCTAGATATTAAACTAAACATTAACTGTATTATTTTCCAAGTGTCAAAGCACTGTTGTTACATCAAGACCTCCTGACTTCAAATGATGATGTTTAGCCTTTTCTGACTTGAAATAAAAAGGGTCTCCGAGGGGGTGTTAGGCAACTTTATCACCTGTATTATGAAAGACACAACACTGTGATACATCTCATGATGACTCATGTATAAACTGCACTACAGCAGTTGGTATAGTCGCACACACAGATAGTGGATACAATCTTGTACCCAGATGTATTTTTATACTTGGCTATCATGACTAAGCACCCACCACGAAATCCGGTACATGTGTCACATTTGATCCCTAGCATTGATTGCCTGTCTTAAAGAACTTTTTTGTAAGGTGCCTTGCAGCGACAGCTGATGATAGTCACACTGACATTGCTAAAACTATTGTTCGGTTTGAAGTGCACATGGCGTGAATGGTAGCCAAGCTGCCCTCTTGCTCTCTATTTCTCATTGATTTTGAATGATTTACAAAGAAGTCTGATCAATGTCTGCAAGCTGTTTTCAGAGGATATTGTCACTGAGAGAAAGCCCCTTGAGATATCTGCTGAGAAAACATATGGAAAATGGTTCATCTTCTTCTCAGATATTGGGTGAACACAATATAATAACACTTTTTAAACACATTCTGCTCTAGGAGTTTTTCAGAAAAAAAAAAACAGTGATCTGACCAGGGATGCATATTTTAAATAAATAAAAAAAACATCTTTTGGATAGATTTTGACGAACGGCAAGCTACACTTTGAGCGTTTTAAATTACACACTGACTTATTTTAAAATAATCTCTGACAAAAACTGCCACTAGAGTACAAAAAAATGATGTACCAATACATTTAGCAGCTGTGAGAAATCTACCCTTGGTGAAGTGATACCTGAAAACAGTACATTTGATCGATGGATAAAGCAGTTATGTCTACAGCACAGGAAATAAAGAAAATGAACATCTTACTTGAATTAACTATTTTCATCCCCAAAATGGGAAACAAAAACAAACCTCGTTCTCTGCGTGCTCCAACCAAACACTAGTGTTGCTTCTCCCAATCCCAACTTCTCTTACCCAAACACGTTTCTGCCTTTAAAGCTCTCAATTCACTATAGGCCTAAATTAGGTAAAAAGAGCAGTGCAGCTCCCCTCCTGAAATAAATGCCAAAGAGAAAAGAGTGAGAGCACAGACCAAGCCTCTAGCAGTGATGGTGGTGACTGTGCTCCCTGACGCCCCCTGTGGGCTCTCAGGTTGCGTCATCTTCATCATCGTCCATGTGATAGTTAAGGGTGATGACAGCGCTGATGAATTCCCCGAGCTCCACAAAGTCAGCTGTGATAATGTTGATGCCACTTTCCCCGGGTCTCTGTGATCTGATCCACTGCATCATGCCTGGTAAGGCCCTGAAAGGACGCACGAGAAACACACACAGACACATGTTAGAGGAAAGACAAACACGGGGAAATAAAAATCACAAAAGATCTAGAGAGGAGTAGAAGAAGAGCTGAATCACGGTTGGCAGTTGCAACACAGAGAGGGGCATGCAGTGATAAAAGATCTCAGTGACGCAGCATGGAATGTCTGCAAGCCAGACACCAGCTGTGAGGATGACACTCTAAACACTCGCTGGACATGTTTATGTGAGCCGTGCAACGGGGGTAGGGGGGATAACTCCTGCAGATGCCTCGCCCAGCTTTCTGCTTTTTCAAAATTCTATACACTCGCTTTATTGTTAGGTCAAGTCCTACGCTGACAGTCTGTGTGTCAAAACGAATAGGTTGGATTTTGGATGCCTACATCAAAGTACGCCTGGTGAGAATGGCTGATAGTGGAGTTACCAAATTAATAACTCATGTCAGGAAATTGGACGGCTTGCTGCTGAGGCTTTTAACAAACTGGTGACATTAAGAGTGATGTACAGACAGCCCTGGGGGTAAATCAGAGAAAGAAAATCCTGAACCAGAACTGGGAAGGGGAGATAAAAAAAACAGAGGGAGGAAAAAGATGAGAAGTGTTTGTGACAGGGTTATCAAAACAGCTGTTTGAAAAAAACCTTTAATGAAGTGAGTGTTAAACGCCCGGGGATACCTGTAGAAACCAACATGCATGTGGATGTATTTAATAAAAAGCAAAGATGACTCACAAATGACTGTTTATGTGTGTGTGTGTGTGTGTGTGTGTGTGTGTGTCTGTGTGTGTTTGCACATTATGTTTCCATGCAATGTAATTTCTGTGGCATCTGGTACCCTAAGGTGTTGCGGTGATTAATCCCGTAGTGCCTGTGTATACATCGAAAAATACTCTGTGCCACCTATGGGGCTTGCATCTTGTCCAATGTCAGTGTTTTATTGAACGTGAATATAACAAATTTTTCCTATTATTGCTTAAGTCTGTCACACATAAACAGCTGTACACACCTTTCAGTGATCGTCTCTCTCAGTCCGCTAGCCACGCCCTTCATCACAGTGCTGGCCTTCGGTGTTAGAACCACCTGGGAGACAAAGAAGGTCCCCTTCCTCCTGCAGGTCAAACATTAAAGTATTTACAATTTATTGTTCCTGGATTTTTATTAGTATTTTTTGCATTTTATCCATCTAAAATTTGTATGCCCATCTTGTATGTATTTAAACATTTGTTCTTATTATTTATTCCTATAATTATTATCATTATTTCATGTATTTTGTAGGTATGTATATTGTATCCTAGTATTTTATTATGTTAACATTCTGTGCTGTCTGACAGATTTTGCTGCTGTAACACCATAATTTCCCATTTTTGGATCAATAAATATCAATCTATCTATCTATCTATCCATCTATCTATCTATCCATCCATCTATCCATCCATCCATCCATCTATCTATCTATCTATCTATCTATCTATCTATCTATCTATCTATCTATCTATCTATCTACTGTATGTAAAGCATCTCAAGAGATCTGCTCCAGAGAGGTGCCGCATAAATAAATACACTTACTTTATATGTAATTACTTTAAAGCTATAGTGTGTAGTTTCATATGGAAGTAATGACAACAAAACTGTCGGAGCATCCAAATGCTACAAGCCTTATGTGATGACGCACGCGCCCCTACCCCTCCCCCGTGCAGTTGCTAGCTGCCAAGGTGGAAACTTAGGATTGAAAAGAACACAATCTTCAGAAGAGGTAATTATCTTCAATCACGTTTTCTGCGCGCGAATGTCACCGGACGACACAATCGAGAGTGCGAGTTGAGTTGTGTGGAGCTGATAGTCTTCATCTGCTTTGTAGCAACTCATTTGGCAATGGCTTGAATGTAACGGACGTTCATTAATATCAAACAGTTATGCACTAAAGCTTTAAGTTACAACAAAGAATCGAAAACATAGAAAAAAACATGCAACTTTATGTCAGATTCTAAGGAAATGTTTTCCCATTACTGTCAGCAGTTTTCTTTAAATGCATGTATGAATGAGTTTTATAGTGGGAAAAATGGGGTTTTATTTTATTTTCGGATGGACTGCAGCAATGAGTGTCCAGATCAATACACATGGAAGTCTATCCCTCATTTACTGAGTACTGAGTGATGAAGTTACAGCCACAATATGGCACATTGACCATACACCATGCAGCCATATACCACAGGTCATCTTAGTATTGTTTACAAGTTTACAAGTCATTGATGTCGCATAGCCCTTTTTTTACATTTAACCCTAGATCCCATTCTGTTAGTTTGCACTAACTACAGTTTACATTTTTAGCCATTTTATTGGGAGCTCTGAGCAGATTTTGAAAATGATGACGAAAAATCAAAATTATCATCACCGATCATGGTTGGATGACTTGCATGGGTGACATTTAGTTTAATTTACTGTTATTTATACTTTTTCTTGATCCCCAGTGGGGAAACTACAATTTACACTACACAATTTGCATTTATCACTAGGCCTGAAATACACACACATAAGTTTAGGACCTATTCATGCACAAATGGAGATGTGTCCGAGTGGGCATTGGCAGCCTCGTTGGGGAAGTATGATGCCTTGAACAAGAGCACCTTGGCAGTGCTCAGGAGGACCTTAGTCCATACTGGAACTAGAACCAGCAACCCTCCAGTTCCAAACACAACTCCCTATGGACTGAGCTACTTTTTCTTCCCATTAAGCCTCATGCATGAAGGTGTGCCCACAGTGGGATAAAGGTAGAGGCTGACCTGCGGTCAGTGACAGACGCCTGGAGAAACTGAACCAGCTTCTCCGGGTCGGTGGTGTTGGCCCAGGGAGAGGGCATCATCTGCCCTGGCCACAGGAAGGGCACCTCAAGGGCCATGGGGTGGTGGTAGAAGACAAGCACCTGGTACTCCTTCTCCCACAGATACTGCAGAGACACCTGAGGATGGAGGGAGGGAGGGAGGGAGGGAGGAGTGTGTTCAGAGGAGCAGGAGGGTAAGAGGTGACAAAAGAATAAAAAGTAATGGGTGTAAAATAAACAAATCCTACTCAACTTCTTTGCAACGGGGCATACTATGAAAAAATTACCAATAATTAGGGGTGTTATACCCATCATTATGCATCTCAAGTACTCAAAACACAGCAATCACAGACACACACGCAAAATGTGTCTGATTTGTTGATTATGATGAAAAAACTTTTGAAATAAATGTTTGAGGCCATCTTCTAGGTCACTTAACTGCGTTTTAATTCTACTCACTGTCAAATGTTGAGTGTATTTTATTTCGACAGTACCTCCTGAGCGAAGACGACTGGGCAGAGTTTGTCTCCAAACACCTCTTTCAACATGGCCACCAGTTTTTCATGGTGCAGGTTCTGCACGCCGTAGAAGTGGTTAAAGTCCAGGAACACAACTTCTCTTGCGTGAGCTGACAGGAAACTGCTGATCTGCTCAAGACCTTCTCTGACCTAAAAATCACACATATGAACAATACACGTGTTCATAATTTCTTTCATGCCATAATGATATGAAATACAGGCACACACGATTCTGATGTAGCCTACTTGAATGGTCTGTTTAGACTTTCACATTGAAATGCTGCCACATATACAGATATGTACATCACATAGCAACCAAAAGCATTGCAGAAGTATTCATCACATCAAAAACCACCCAAACTCATTACTGACCGTGGCACTGAAGAGCCCGTGGGCAAAGAACAGCTCGTTGTCGGGGTCGCGGGGCTTGGTGGAGATGCGGAGGTCGAAGAAGCGGATCCCAGCCTCCAGTTGGCTGGTGAAGTTCATAGTCTGCGTAGCTAACCACTTCCTCATTAGTTTCTTAGCCACCGTCCCAAAAACAGAAACAAAGTTCTGTACCGTTTCCGGCTGCTCGGGACCAACCGGAGACGACTCGTCGATGTAAAAACTGAAGGAATCATGGGAACCTGGGAAGACACAAATATGAGTCTGCATACTGCTGCAGGTTTTTAGTAGCCCATGTGGTGCGACACAAGTGTAAGAGGGGGGTCGGTGCTGTAAAACAGCCTGGTGCCATGGCAAAAACACAGACTGAATAGGTGCTCATGGGTTAAGACCTCAGATGCCAGGAAAGGTTGAGCTCACACACACCACTGGTATTTTTTTCATGGAGAACAGAGCTCCCAGAGAACAATGTTGAGCTTAATAGTTTACATTTTCTTATATAGCTTTTGGTAAATATTGTATATAGGGCCATTTTTTTTACTATTTTGTACACTTACATTTTCCTTTGGAACTTTTGGTATGTTAACTTAAAAAGTCTTAAACAAGATTTGTCAGTGTGAACTTCAAAGTTCATTCTTGATCTTGGAAACAGCAACTAACTTATTGTTGGCAAAGATTTCAACAACTTGCCATGGTCTTACTCAGCAGATTGAGTTACTCAGTAGTCATATTGCACCTGACGCCGGTCTGATCCTCCGCCTCTGTAACTTTCTCGTCTAGTCTGGTCCTCAATGACTCAATTTGCAATTTCAGTCCCTTGGAGAAGTTCTAAATCCCTCGGAAAGGCTAATTTCTACCTTTTCCAGGTCCGCCACACTTGCAAATGTGTTTCTTATTCAGTTTGTTTCCTCATGTTCATATAACACAATGGTTATATTATATTCTATCATACTCCTGTCTCAGGGAGCTTAACAAAACATGACCACCTTGGTGGTAACTTTTTGATGAATTTTTAAAGTTCATTTCAGACCAACTTTTTTTCCAAATGAATAATAATAATATCCTAGAGCCTAGACATCTCTTCATCAACAAAATCAGAACGTGTTGAATGCATATGCAATGAATCAAATAATGTTCTCTGGCTTTGACTCATCATATTTCTCAATTTTTCTGGTATTTCACCCTCTTCTGAATAAAGGACACATCACTCTACAGGCAGAATTGGATAGACCTTTACCAGACAGGGTCACTGAAGTACTGCATGCATTGAGATGTACGGGCTATGAACAAGCTGACCTACCATTACAACTCTAGCACGCCAACTATGGTGTCATTATCGTCATCCTAAAATACATAAAATGGTTGAAAAATCTATTTCCTCTGCGGAAATTAGTCCTAATGAAAGGTGTTCTACGAATTATACTAAGAAATTGAAAGTCATAATATCATTTTTCAAATGTCATTTTTCAGTGCCTTTAACCATACACACACACTCCTATTCATCCCATCAATGGCAGTAAAAATAACACTGGACAGATTGTGGAAATCTGTCAATATTTTGATGCTTTCCTAGATGACACGTAAGCATTTTGTTGCCACCGACTGTGAGGGTTGTGTGCCCTTCCATGCTTGTTTGAAATAAGGTGAGAGTATGTGCGTGCGTGTGTATTTGTTTGTGTGTGTGTGCACGTTATGCAAATTAGGCTGACGGTAATTATAGTATCTTGCTTCTGCTCTCATCACTGCAATCAAGTTATCATCCGCTTGTTGTCTCTTCATCACATTCCCTCAATCAAACAAACACCCTCAGCTCCTTAACCAATCCACACACACACACACACAAACACACAAACACACACACTTGCGCACACACGGACACCCTAAATTGACCTTCAGCTATACTCCAGTGTCAGGTCTTTGCAGTCGGCCCAGAGAATGACCATAAGCAGGGTAGACAGCTGAATCCTGCGGCAGGGTGGCAAACAGCATCGCTACAGGCTGAATCGTACGACCGTGTGACCTTAACTAGTCACAACAGCTGGCTATGCTGTTGTTGCAGAGAAAGATTTCTCTGTGGAACCTTCAGAAGACTTCTCTTCCGAACGTTGTGCAACAAAACATTGTTATTATTACAAAATTGTTTTCTTCATCCACTAATTCCTCTCCTTTAATTGATTAAAAATGTCAAAATATGATGAAAACCACTCAATCTAAATTTCTTAAGTACTCATATTATGCTTTTTGGCTTTTGCCCTTTCCTTCATTGTGTTTTTATATCTTTTTTTGTGCGTGTTATAGGTTTACCCAAAGGGACTTACCATCTCCAATAGAAAACACTGTTCACGAACTGCTCCAACAGCTCTATTGTAGTCCAGCATTGTAGTCCTTCTGTGACAAACGTGCATCACTTTGTAACACGTTATAATGCTTGCCTAGCTGCTAGCATGGCACGCCCTCATACTCTTCTTCTGACTGGCTAGTAGTCCTTACCTAACTACTGTCAGGACACACCCTCATACTTTGCTTCTGACTGGCTAATAGTCCTTACCTAGCTACTGTCAGGACACACCCTCATACTCTGCTTCTGACTGGCTAGTAGTCCTTACTTAGCTACTGTCAGGACACACCCTTATACTCTCCTTCTGACTGGCTAGTAGTCCTTACTTAGCTACTGTCAAGACACACCCTCATACTCTGCTTCTGACTGGCTAGTAGTCCTTAACCAAGGTACTGTAAGGGCACG
>NC_048411.1:4100998-4108165 GCF_013103735.1 Etheostoma cragini | reverse complement strand
CAAGACACACCCTCATACTCTGCTTCTGACTGGCTAGTAGTCCTTAACCAAGGTACTGTAAGGGCACGCCCTCATACTTTGCTTCTGACTGGCTAGTAGTCCTTACTTAGCTACTGTCAGGACACACTCTCATACTCAGCTTCTGACTGGCTAGTAGTCTTTACCTAGGTACTGTCAGGACACACTCTCATACTCTGCTTCTGACTGGCTAGTAGTCCTTAACCAAGGTACTGTAAGGGCACGCCCTCATACAGAGCTCAACACACAAGGTGAAACGAGGAGCTGCAGCAATGTGCAGTACAACAAAAACATGTTTTTTACTAAACCATGTAAACCTATTCTGATATAACCTCTGAATATCATTGTGAACCTGAACATTTGCATAATATGAGCACTTTAAAGCCCAAGGTAATGCTTTCAATTTTCTTTTTTAATTCAACCAACAGTCCAAAATTCAAAGATATTCAATTTCATATCACATAAATCAACAAAGAATGTTCCTCACATTTTAGAAGCGGAAACTAGAAAATTCTTTAACAAGAATTCCATTAAAGTCCGACATTAAAGTTATGAAAAGAAATCACATTTTCTGGGATTTGGGGTGTTATTTGATGTGTGTCTCTGGTGCTTTCACATGCATGCATACTTGGAAAAAAACTATGCGTGGTATTTTGAGTGACCTAAACACACAGGGTGAAGACAGGCTCTGCAGCAATGCCCGGTACAACAACAATATGATGTTTTTTGAAAATGAAACCATGTAAACCAATTCTGGTACAACCTCAAAATACAATTATGTACCTGAAAATTAACAGAATATGGGCGCTTTAAATAGCTAAGGACCTTCCTGCACAATTAATTAGGATGTGGTTCCTGTGATATTTATTGTCATTAGAGAAAGAAGTGTAGCCAATATAAATTAAATTCAATAATCCCATAGGACTATATCTTAGCATGTTTTGATTAAACCTGAACATGGAATCGTGTTCTTGCATTACTAACTAGCATTTCCTTGTATACAGAATCCCCTGAGTCATGCCTTACTGCAGAGAAGAAAAACACAAACTGAAGGACCAAACGTGTTGGGCAGAACATCTATAAGAATCTGCAGAAAAAGCCGTTCAGGGAGGTACCTAACCTTTGAATCCATTTAAAATAGTTTCTGTTATGAAATAATTTGCTCAACGTCAATGCTGTGCCACAGCTCAAGGGCAACAAGTGCATTTGGAAATGTAAGGAAACATTTTTGAAATGAACTGTGCAGTAAACAGATTCTCTTCCTTATACAACTATTAACCAATAATCTCAACACTGAGCTTCAGACTTGAGTCATTTCCCTTTATATTCTTGTCTACTGGAACTAAAACACCACATTTTTTAGACAGTATCGAATGTTCGCACGTTTTTCTATCCTCTCTTAATATGTAGAATGAACTAAGACTATAATCAATACCACAGAGGTTACTAAAAGAAATCCAAATTACCGCTTCCCTCGTGGCCTCAACCACAGTGAACAAACCTTTCCCTCTCTATCACAAAAAGACACCTGCATCGTAATTTATGCTTTGGTTGTATCTGATTCCATTGATTTAAAGGGCCATAGCCAATCATTTGGAATGAGCCGCTTACTGTAAACAACATCCACACTGTCTACTCTTATGCTGTTCAAAAAACAATCTTAACAATGTACGGCATATATACCCAAATACTTAAATAACAGTGGATGACAGCTTTGAACTGCAGAAACTCTTCTTCCCTCAAACCTCAAATCAGCGGCATAAACACATCATTGGGGTAAAAAAGATGTGAGGAAAGTGGAAAGGGAGACAGAGTGCAAAAGAAAAGCAGATAAAGGCTTTAACAAGCTGAGATCATGATAACACAGCAATTCACTTGATGATGATGACGAGGTTAAATGGAGGTGGGTGATGACTGTTCCCGTTCAGAATTGACCTGTGGTAACTGAGTCATTCGGACTGAATGAGACCAGCCCATTCAGAGATGCCACAGGTGATTTGTGCCCATGACAGATCATTACTGCTCACCATGGACTCTATTTTAGGAGGAAGAGGAGAGAAAATGACAAGGAAATTGGAAAGTAACAGGGTGAAGATGAGCTGCAGATACTAAAAACATACAAGTGCAAGATGGGCATAAGCTCCAGACTCCCCCATCCTCTCTCTTTTACATTCCTACCTTGCTTCTCTCTTCCATCTTGTTCGAGTGGCAGCGCGCACGAAGCACATACATTTCTACGAGGCTGAACTATTTGACTTTTAGAATCAAGATAAATGTCCTCCTGCTGGAAAACTCAATTAACTGCCAGTGGTGAGGCAATATCAGCCGTGTGGAATAGAGCTACACAGATTAATCAATGAATCGAATGGTGTCAACTTTTAAATTAATTTAAAAATCAATTTTAATAATCAATTAGTTGGTTTGAGTCAGTTTTTAAAACAAAAGTGAAAAAGTCATGGCTTCCAGCTTCTTAAATATGAATATTTTGTAATTTCTTCTCTCTTCTGTGACAGTAAACTGAATATCGGAGTTATGGAGAAAACAAGACATTATCTTGGGCATTTGGGAAACACTGATCCAAATTTCTCAAAAATTCCTGACACTTTATAGGTAAACAGAGATGTAAGGCTGGTTGTGACTTACAGGGGCAAATCCATTACGTAAAATAGCGATACTATTCCCACTTCTTCACACCCTTGCTTCCTTTTCCCATGACAAATATTCTTTTTCTCTCTACCAAACTATTTTCTTCTCCTCTGTTTTAAATTTGACATCCTCTGTTTTATAATGGCTTTTAAGCTGTTAGATTCCCTGCCCTTTGAGCATCTTGTACTACCAGTGTTTATCCTGGCATCTAATACCATTTATCCTCCTTGTTCAGGGGCTTAAGTGGCAGGAGAATGGTCAAGTAAAGGGACTAATGGACAGATTAACTTCAGAAAAAGTCCTGGGCTGGCCTTTTCCTCTGCCCTGAGGGAGCCGGCAGACTGAAGATGCCTCTTCTGCAATGGATTTGTTTTACTACCAGCGAGGCCACCTTAACTTAACACAATTGCCTTCATCCTTTCCCCCTGGCCTAAGCTATGCTATTCATTTATTACCTCTGGGGGAGCCATAAGCTGCAATAACCAGTTATTGGAGAGGTTAAGTATGGCTCCCTTGAGCCCCCTCATGTAAACCTGATACTTTGGCTCTGCGTGGGCATTTTAGTATCTGTGAGGTAAAGTCATTTATCCCATCCAGCAGTTTGTTAGTTTTAAATGAAGTGAAACAAAATGCAATTTCTCTGATAGCAAATTAATTAATTTCAGGTAGATGCAACCCACTGTCGGATTTTTAATTATTTTTTTCTGATACTTTAAAGTAATTTGTAAATAATTTTGGTCACAACGCATGTGCCTATTATCTTACATCTTACAATAATTAATATTTTTTTCATCATAAAACTAAAATCTAATTTTTCCCATTTAAAACTTGTTTAATCTTCAACCGCCTGTTAAAAGGAGCTAGGCTATTTGTTATATTTATTTCTTATAGTTTACATTACCATTGAAACAAATCTCTATGTCTTTGTGAAAGCGATATGGATTTAAATAACACATTATTAAGGGGAATAATATGTCGGGGCAGTTTGTCTGTAGGCCTGTTTTGGAGTTGTGCTGTCTCTTAGTTGCCAAATATTCATGAATAGAGCTTTAAAAAACAGAAAGGTGTGGATTATTTGATTTAAATGTAAAAAGTTTAGCCTGTTAAAAATTACCAGTAGACGTAGACTGCCAGGAATCTAGGTTTAATTAGTGTTGACACCTGTAGGACACACAATACATGCTCCTACCAGACAGTACGTAAACCCCTATACGTCTACACCCATACTCAAAATCTAATTTTAATTCATTAATATGGTAAGGAAACTCTGACAGCCATCCCCTTCCCTCCCGTAAAGCTTGTTTCAAGGTGAGAGAACCACAGATTCAGCGTATCTCATGTCAGACTAACGTGCAGCCAGGGAGTCTGCAGCGCTCACCCAGCAGATCTAACAATAGCCACAGAAAACCAGCCCACCATGTCCCCCTACTGATCAGCTTGGGGAAAGGAATATGAAAACTACTCCCTGCCTCTTTCCGTCCTCTCCTTGTAATGACCTCCATCTTTAATCTGCTACGACTAGCCCTTTCTTTCCTCTAGTGCTCATCCCATCACCCTTTCCAAAATTAGCCATAGGTAGAACTGGTTCAGGTCAGCTGACTTGTAGATTCAATTGAGACAAAATGTAACATATGGGATCAAAAATAGAGAGCTGAGATATGTCTTAAATCAACAAGGTGCTTCTGACCAACAGAAGACTTGCAAAATTATGCATGTGAAAATATGTACAATTTTTATATAATAAATGACACAACCACACTAGCTGCTGTGCTGTCACAAAACGCATCACAACCAACTCTATAACTCTGTAATAACTTAACATAAACAACCCACTGCTTTAAAAACAATAACTAAAACCTGTCTTTTCTGTCTTGTTTTTTCTGGACTCATTTTAATGAGGTTCCAACAGCACTGAGTCAGCTGTCCTCAGGGTGACAAATGATTAATTGGACTCTTAAACCATGCATTTTGAATTCAGTTGGAGCTCTCTGAGACAATTTAAAGAGAAAAGAACAATCAATTTTGTCAAATGTGGTTTGCCTCTTACCTACAACATTGATTAGGATAGGATTGATAACCTTTTGTTGTCCTCGACACCTCTGTCTCCCTGTGGTGCACCACAAGGTTCCATTTTAGAGCCCATTTTATATTTAACAAAATATGCTTTCAGTTGAAATTGTAACATTTCTTATCTTGGTTACACTGAAAATATGCAGCTTATTAAAACCTGCTGACCCTTCAAATTCCAACAGTGTCCTAGGTAGCAGGTGTATGTACTTAAGAACTACT
This sequence comes from Etheostoma cragini, assembly GCF_013103735.1. NCBI lineage: Eukaryota > Metazoa > Chordata > Actinopteri > Perciformes > Percidae > Etheostoma > Etheostoma cragini. Next base: position 4,103,212 of record NC_048411.1, on the reverse strand, counting down.
GAGAAAGTAAAATAGTTGGCCTCATTTAGGGAACTGGAGACATGCCTTTATCTCTTCACCTATTGATTACCGTAAGTCATTGTGTGGGAGTCAGTAAGTCGGCCTTGTCTCGCCTGCAGCAAGGCACCCACAAGTAGAGAGACCCTCCCTTCCCCTTTGCTTGTTTCCCTTTATTGGTTTCCAATTAAAATAAGAATTTATTTTGAGATTCCTTATTTGTTTTTAAAGCACTGCATGAATAGACAAGTGTAGTTCTCCACCTTGTTAGAAAGTGTAGTTCTTCACCACGTTAGAAATCTTTTTCTTTTTATTCCCAGTGTTTCAATCCATAAAAAAAAAAAATCCAAAGATGGAACATTTTCCATTGTTAACTAACAGTGTACCACACAGTATACTTTTTTTACAAGTAGGCTACTTATGCATTTATATTTTACACATTTTAACTTCTCTGCAAAGCATTTTGGTTAGCATTTAATCTTTTTATGTTCTTTACATAAAATGTCCCCAGTTTACTTAATATTGAATGGCCTGTAGATAAAGTTACCGGTATGTTACATAGATACTGTACTATATGTACTATATATATTCGCTGGCACTTCACCTGTCCACCACCTTCGCCACCACCTCATTCCACATGATGGACTGAGGCAATTTTCTTTGGGCTATACACTCCTATACTGTACCTTTGTGAACATGCATCTGTTTTAATTGTCTCCCTTGGTTACACAAACAATAATATTCAAAATTAACTGAGTAAACATTTATCATCCTGGCAAAGGTATTTTACGGCACGAGTGATTGTCCATGATTATTGTACCTTAGCTTTTAAACGGTTTTCACATCAAGAATGGCCAGGTAGATCTCAGCCAAAGGTTACAGCAGCAATGCATTCTCATGTGAGGGTTCATATGATATCATAAAGAAACTTTTTTATATGATTTCCGGCAGCAGATCACATGGTAGAAACACACAGATATCTGTCATACAGCAGAAGTTTTATCTGTCATATAATAATCTGATAGTGTGTTGTGTGTATATCCATATATCATATTTTTTATATCCTAATTTGGCTGAATTAGCTCATATCCAATTACTTGAAACATGAAAATAGGTGGCTTTAAAAAATCATAAAAATCAGATTAGCCTACTAATTAAGACGTCCCTGACACTATGACACCTTAAAATGAGTTAATTGCCGATCATACAGAAGATTATGTGCATCAATGATTACTGCTGTGCAATGCTGGAAATACACAGTGGAGACTGTTAAGCCCAGCAACATGGAGTCACATCCCCCCTACAAGAGTACTCCAAATTGCCAAAACAGTTTAGTCTGGATCATTGACGCTGAAGGTGAACTTTCATTTTTTCCTCCCTAAAAAATAAATAGCATCACAGATATTACCGACAACAGTGGTTGGATGCTGAGGATGTCAGGAATCTAACATTATAAATATAGTATTCTTTCAACTTGTTTCTTTTCTGTGCCAGTTATATGGCTCAAAGGCTAGTAATGCTGCGTTCTGAGATAAAACAAAGCGGTTGTGATAATCAAACACGCTTTTGAAAGAAATTAGACATACGCTTCAATAACAAGACATGTTTTTTGCTAAATAAACTAAAGAAAGTGAGTGAAGTCTGCACAACAACTTTACCGTGGACTTCATTTTCACTTTCTTTGAACATTAATAATTTGTCCTGCACCAGCAACAACATGGATGTGCACAACATCGTCTTTGCTGCGAAATAAACTCCTGTGGATTATGATGCATTTCTTGATAAACCTTACGCCAAATGTGCACACAAAAACACAAGAACTGGCAAAATAGAAACTGAAAGCACATGGAGGATAGACCGAGAGCAGCTGAGCTGCAGGGCGCATAATAAGAATAATTATAAGAAGTAATGATACCTTATTAAGTGTGACAGAACATGTTCCCATCCTGCTTTGGCATGGATGAACTGTGGTGTAACACAGCACTGTCATGTGATTCAGCAAAATTACAAGCATGAGGTAATGCTGATTCAGTCGTGTTTGACAAAATCTATGGATTGATTGTGTAACATGCCACACATCATTGGACACTAAGGTCCAAGCTATCTGGATCTGAAAAGCCCAAAGTGCACATGTCACCTCTAAACACATCAGGTATCCATTTCAACAGGGAGGGTTGGAGAGAAAGGGAGAGTGAGGGCAAAAAGAGAGGGGGGGGG
>NC_048411.1:4037431-4100898 GCF_013103735.1 Etheostoma cragini | reverse complement strand
TTGGGTAGCCTTTAACCTTGAGACAGCAGACCATCACAAGAGGAAACCACACTGTTGAAAATGCATGATACTTCTCAAATTTGCGCAACAGGTCTTACCCTTTGTTCTAAGGGGGTACAAGGAAACTAAAACCATATTTTGGGTTTTAGGAATTGCACATGGTACACAATAAAACATCAAAGTATGCAAAGCAGTTCAATATGTTTTTGATGTTGCAACTCATAGCCTATTTATTTATTTATTTCTCATATACTAGGGTATACATGCAATGCGCGCGGATAGAAAAAGACGGACATTGTCCTCACCTGATTACACTGGGGCAACATAAATAAATCACCTACCAGGGATAGCCAGGTTGGTGAGCGGAGTGCTGTGCATGCTCGGAGGTAAACTTGCCATCCAGTCTGCAAACCGCATGTCGCTTCTCCCGTGAGACGAAGCCATGCTGCCGCCGTGCACAACGCTCTGTTCTCAAGGACCGGTGCTTGCGCCAACCGTGAATGCGCGCTCTCTCTCTCTCTCTCTCTCTCTCTCTCTCTCTCTCCACACACAAACCATCGCGACAGAGAAGCAGTCCACACCCCCTTGAGCAGTACACATCGGCGGATGACACTTATAAAAAAAATCGTTGGATTCATCAATAATGGCAACAGCTTTCCATTACGCAGCACTGCAACGAGGGCGTTTCCGTTTTATAGTCACCTAATATGACAAAATAGTACCATTTAAAATTCTAGCTTTCAGTATTCTTATAAATATTATTATTATTACGAGGCAAGATCTACCCAAAATCCAATCCAATGGCTGCATGTTTAACATAGTATTTTGGGACAATGTTGTTCTAGTCCAGTATATCTCATAGGTCTACCTGCGCTATTTCTTACCACGACGTTGTCCTGTTTTATTTTATGCATTTTATTAATAAAAAACGATTAAAACACCCTTCCGAAAGGATCCTACTCTAGCTTGGGATTTTAGCCAATTACGCATGTATCCTCAGATTAACAGAGGTTTATCAGAATTGTCTCGTAATTTCTCTGTAACACCGTAATTTCCCATTTTTTGGGATGAATAAATATCTATCTATCTATCTATATATCTATCTGTAAGAACAGTATGAAGGCTACAGCAGTGGCTGATAATAATCTCTGATACTGATGTTAAAATATTGTTCCCGATTGACCTACAAGCATTTCTGAGGTCATGCGCTTGGATGACAAGAGAGCCATATGGCAGTGAATTATCATCACTGTAATGCATATGCCAGTGACAATAAATAACTGACATTTTCATTGTGATGATTATCAGCTGTCTGGGCACCTTAAAATGAGTCATTCAACAAACTAGGTCACAGTGGTACAATTATGGATGGTCTACCAAAAAGTGTAAATTTATCAAGGTGTGCATCAGTGCTTTGCTGAACATGACACAGACCTTTTTCCCCATGGGAGTCATTTCAAACCTGCATCCAAGCGAATGTCTACGGCTCTGCCAAGCTTGTTTTCCCACTTGGTCCTGCATTGATGTCTGAGGAGAAGCGACATAGGAGGAAGGGTTGATCATATAAAACCACTGTGGTCCTACAAAATCCATATTTACATAACCATTTCTTACATTGAGAGGCTGTTAAATAATATGCTTTGCATGACACAGACCAGATATAATTATGGTTAAATAATCATCATTAATTAACTTTGTTCCTGGTTTGAGGCTACATCATACAAATATATAAAGGAACAATAACCATAGTGTGGAGAAACAGGTCTAATCAGGTGGTTAAAATAGGCAAAATCGCACCAAGAATCGGGCCAAGATAAAAAAATAAACGCTTGCTTTTCATCAACTTGAGTCCAAAACAGCCATCATGTACAGTAAGTATGACTTCATGCTGTATATACCATCCTCGATCAACTCACTGTACCAAATCACATTTTAGGCAAAGCAGTTACTTATGTTTTAATTTGTAATAGGTTATTGCACTACTCATGTTCTAACCCATTTGTTTGTGTAAAAGCCTGCCATGTTTCTCAAAGTTCCTTTTTACTTGCATTTCGGTACAAGGATGGAAAATAGGCTACTAAATGTAGGCTTATAGGGCATCACTCTGGTTTGACTCATGCAGGGGTGTGCTGGCTTAACAGCAACAGCCGGTGGCAAAAGCCCCTGTCACTTTCTTCCATTTTTATGCTTGATGATCCAATCCAGTTGATCTCCTTGAACCCAAAAGCCCACTGGCTAAATTCCCCAGTTATGTAACAGCCCTCAGGTAACGGCAGCGCCTCTCTACTTGAGTGGAGAAATCGCATAGAGAATGTCAATGCAAGCGCACCGTCCGTATATAGAAAGCTCCAACCTGTAGTGTCAGAAGCCATCCCTCTCCAAGCAGTCATTTGCCTTCAAACATTGTGATTTGATGAATAATTTGAACACACAAGCTAACAATTGTTGATTTTTAAGATACTTTTTTTTATCCAGAAATCATACGAATTTGAGGAAAGAAACAAAAACAAAACAGTATTCCACTTGTGCCACTCAGCCCACATGGTTGTAATTTATTGCACATACAAAGACAATAGGACAGTAAAAGCCAGTGTAAAAAATGTCAAAGCATATTTTCTGGCTGAATTGTATGTCATAGTCACCAACTCTAAATTATGGAAAGGCTGAGGGAAAAAAAGACAGTTCATCAAACTGTTTGACATTGTGACTGAGGTTATTATTACTACTGTGTCAGTCAGACCCGTTTTTTTTTTTTATTACATCTCCCACATTTCCCTAATGGACTAAATCGTAAACTAAATTATCTATCTAGGACATTTTTTTGTAACTTGGTGTAGCACAAAGTTCAATACAAACTACAGTACAAACATATTCCCTTCTGTGTCAAAGGAAAATCACCTGATGTGCAGCACACTTGTTTTCTAAATTAATTACAGCTCTCTATATTCATCTATAAAATATCAGTGTAAAGTAGATACGTTTTGGTTTTACTACAAATAAAGTTTCACTTATCTTATCTTACAGTTTAAATGCCATTTTCAGATGGATTATTTGATAATAGCTGTACAAACCGTATAAATTAATAATTTAATCATGTCATAGACAACAATGCATTTGGCTCCTGTGATTCCCATTCAGGTAACATTAGTTAGGACTAAATCCTTCTAATGTTCAAGTGCCAAACATGCTTTAACAGCATATGACCAGTCCATTGATTCAGATCCATTGCATGCTCCTCTAGATTTGCTGCATTGACCTCAGGTTGGGAGACACCTAGAAGACACCAGACAAATCACAAGGAAGAAAGAGATGTCTCATTGTTATGATACTTGGAGTTAGAAAATGAAATAAAGAGTTAGAGGCTAAACTGTTTTGGTACTTACTTCAAAATCGGTGCCAGTGCATGCTTTGATATCCTCAGGAGTGAGCCCCTCCCATACTTCTATCAGAGTCAGGCCTTTTGTCTTATCCACATCAAACACAGCCTGGCAACAGGGCAGAAAGAGAGGGATGGAGGGAGGGAGATGAGACAAAGACATAATGGTGAGAATGAGTATTTCCTTAATAGGTGGGTTCGAACCCTATGATGGGTTCTCACTGGGGTTACAGACAAGGATGTGTGGGCCTTCAATTATCAAAGTGACCTAAAAGAAATGTCAATTAGAATATAATTGGGGGTGCCATCTGGATGACTTAATTGATGCAATTATTGGTAAAAGAGCTCCGAGATTGGTGCGCAACTTTCTGAAGTTGGACCGCAACAAAGTAGAGAGCAATTACGTTTTTATTATGGCACTACTTTTTAGCTTTTAACAGAAAAACCAATTCAATTAAGAATAATGAAGTTGAAGTGTAAAAGTCCATCATTATTGCCGAATGATTGAAGGTGAATGTCATGATCAAATCCGTTGGGTTTACGAGTCCATCGCTGGCTTTGAGATCCGCGCCTGGTGCTGAAGTTGCTCTGTGACGTAGCACGAGGGAAGAAGATGAAATGTAATAGTCCGAAAATGTCAAAAATGCCAAGATTTACATTAACATCAACTAAAAACACTGGATTATCCAATGGAGCGACCCGGGGTATAGGGTGAAGCATCTCTCCAGCTACCATAGTTGACAGTCAGTCTTCTACAGCAACACTACAACCATGGGTTTGTGAGTTGTTCTGGATATAGATTATATACATTCACAAGCAAAAATTGATAAATCTGATTCAAAGATAAATTTGCACAGACATATGTATACACACATTTGTACATACACATGGTGTATGCACAAAACTGAGCGTGCATGATTCACAAATGAGGCCCCTGGCAAATTCAACATATCTAACGTAACAAAATGCTGTATATGACCAAAATGTATCAAAGACAGGAAGGTGGAAACGCTTTGCAAATTCCCATAAAGAATCCTCCCAAACGTTTCAAATCATTAACACTGAAGGGCAAAGTACCACAAATGCTGGAAATATATGTAAAGAAACACAAATTAATTTTTTTTGCTTTCTTAAAAGTAAAAATCGAAATCACTCTGATCCGCTAATGCTTGTAAAGTACCTTTAGGTAACATACATGTGATTACCTCTTTAATTCTGTATCGGCCATTTCTGTCTGTCCCACTTCAGAGTGATATGGTTGGTCCAGTCCAAAGTGTCACACAAATACTACATATTTTTTTTTCAATTTCTAAACAGTGTTTAGTGCTTAGGCGCCCTATCAGAAATGATCTGTGTCCATATTAACACTCCTGTCGCTACCGTCGGCATGCACTGGGCATGTGTGTGCTGGTGTAAAGAGGAAGCAGACTGTCTAATGTTACTATACGGGTGAAAATCCTGGATGTATAAGTTGAAAATACAGAGAGTACTTTAGAGAAAGAACAATGGCGAAAAGTAAGACCAGGAATTTATTGACGAGGTGGAATTGTATTTAACCCTACCTAACTGATACGACTGAGGGACAGGGGCGTCTGCATTTGTGAGATTACAATTAGGGCTGGACTATATATGGATATCATGTTGATATTGTGATATGAGACTAGATATTGTCTTAGATTTTGAAATCGTAAGTGTTGTATTTTCCTGGTTTTAAAGGCTGTATTACAGTATGGTGAGGTAATTTTCTGTGTAACCAGACCTTTACTCACTTAGTCATTATATCTACATTACTGAAGATTTATCTTGAATCTCATTGTGAAGATATTTTGTTAAAGCACCAATTGTCGACCCTATAATATCTCCTCAATGTCGACATTGGAGGTATTATGACAAGAATATCGCGATGTAGGATTTTCCCCATATAGCACAGCCCTAACTACAATGCAACCCCAGACCAGCCTCACTGTTTTAGGGGGTTAGACCGGCCAAACTAGTGTGGACGCGAGGTATAAACGTATCATAAAATATGCGTTTAACAAAAATGTTCAAGTGTGGATTTGGCCTACGACTGCCATGGATATCTGTTAACCGATACTATAAATCAGATTTAATTTTAAATACCAACAGGCCGGACCCACTCAGCTGAGCGGGTTTCCTGTTGTTTCTCTCAGCAGGGGCTGACGGGCTGAGCCACAGACACATCCAAGCAAGGACTCTCAGCTCATTAGAAGCGCACACACACACACACACACCGCGACAGGGCAGGAGGCAGATATCTCACTCCAACATAGCAAGACAGATGGAATGTCACAAGGAGAAAGGGTCTGTGGATAACACACGTGTTACAAGTGATTAACGTCAACTAAAGATGTGCCAGAGGTGGTCAATATAGATGCAGGGCAAGTGTGCATGTATGGCAGATGCTATGTAATGTCAATGTGAGCTCACAGTTTGATGTATACTGCTTTAAATACATATACTGACACAAAATGGACTGTGTGAGTAAACCTAAGGCAAGACTATCAATTTAGTCTCTGATATACTAAAAAACAAAGTGCCTCCATTTGCAAAACAGCCCTTATTTATTGTGAAACTGTCACCTTTCTTCACAGTCTAAAGAGTTAGTCATCAAGAAGCTGCTAGCCTGTGTTGTCTGGCGAGAAGTGGGCTGCATGTCATGTAACAACAATAAGCCACTGTCATTCACCCCCCCCAAAAAAAAAAAATCTGTAACAAAGAGATGGGAGTAAAAATGAATATTTTACCCTCCGAATCAACTTCAAAAGCACAACCAGTATCCTGTCAATGCATAACATCAATTACAAGAAGCAGATTTTGAGATGTGTTTTGAGACTCACAGTGTGACAATAAAATCATTTCAATTTTCTGGAGTAGTAATTGCTGTCGTTGGCATTACGGAAAATGCCACAGGTAGCGCTTTTACGGGACCATTAGGAGGACTGAATAATTTATGAGTCCAACTGCTTTATCTCTGAATGAATGGGCAATTGTTATTTTTGACTTTAAAAACAGGAGATAATGCCCTGAATAACTATTGAGAAAATGCAGAGAGGCTGGCACCAGGGGCCACGGAAGTGCACATGTGATAACCAAAAAAATGATCGCAATCCATCATTTCAATCCCAACGCTGCAAGCTTATAACCAGGGAACTGTGGTTAAAAAGAAAGACATGGCAACATAGTGTATGAAATGGTCCGAAGCATATGGAGAAGCAGCAGAGACGCTGTCTGAGGCTGCGGGGTTCTTGTCACCCTGGGTCTCAGATCATAGCAACACTACTTAGGACAACACATAAATTACCATCTCTCCTGGCCACGCGAGCCGAGAAGGATGCTTGGTTTTGTGGGAATATATTGCATGGCACAGATGCTGCCAGATGTGTCTGTGTGGAAGGAAAATGAAATGTTTTGGCTGGTTTGGAAGTCCCAGTTGTTGTTCTCATTTCAGGAAGAAATCAGAGTGTAGATTTAAATCATGCGAGATAGAAAACAGTTAACACATTTTGGATTACCAAGCTTATTAAAGGCACTGCTTGCAAGCAGCTCTATAGTCCCTCACTTTCTTCACATGGGAGTTTCCTCCGGTGATCGAAACATTTATATATTTTTTTTTACATCCCACAAGGAATTTTATCTGTGGTGTTGAGGCTAGTAAAGACCAAAAAAGCTCAAATGTTGCTGCTGTGCTGTTGTATTTTACTCCTCAGACCATGAGTTTCTGAAGAAAAAGGTTGCTCTTGACTTCAGACATCAATCCCTGATTGGCTGTGCCTACATCTTTAACACATTTTTATTTGACCACAACGTTGTGTGAGATTATTAACATTTGGTTGTGATACCAATGTTGTGTCACGGAGGTTTCAGCACGGGCCTTACATAGTAGATTTGACGATGGTTACTCTTATTGATCAGAGGCAATCACAGATAATTGTTTATCTGAGAAGAGACTATTGTTCTAATGTTGTATACATAACTGGCTAAATTATATGAGGCCTTCAAAAATCTGTCATACACATATTTAATGACACTGGAAATGAGTGGCTCATTGTGTGCCGGTTTTTCAATTTTGAAATCAAGTTTAAAGGCCAATGCTTTCTTTCATGTTTCAAATTTTTCAATGAAAGACAAACCATTGCATTCGCTATAATTAAATTAAAGCCTGCTTGTGTGTGTGTTATCCCCAAACGTGGTTTCAGATTTTCCTGGCACGTGTTTGCGACGAGACGCTGTATCATCTTCACTGAAACGTCTCTTTGTACATCCGTTCTATTTCCTGTTTATTTTGGCTTCCCTTCAACTGGGTCTGGAGTACTACTAGTACTACTTTTACTACTACTAGTTCTCTCATGGCAAACTTCACTCAGATATGGTATTAGAGGGATGAAAGAAAATACAGGAAATACATTAGATGTGTTTGTGAGGAACGCACGCATGCACACATGCACGCACGCACTGGAGGTTACTCAGCATTGGAGTAATAATCACTCCGCCCAAGTAGCAGCGCTTCGCCTTCTGAGAAGAGTTCCCAGTATGTATTCAGTAAGAAGATGGCTGTGTCTCATGTGACCTTGTTATTTGCACATGCTGTGAATATACAAGTCCCAACACGTAAATAGGAACATGTTATTTTGTCACTTATTGGGAGCAGTAGGCTAGATGGAGCCGGTTACCTCCCGGATCTGTGCTGAGCTGGGCTGGCGGTGGGTGCGTCAGACAGAGTTCCGCCCGGAGACAAGAAGGGTATGTAGGAACTTATCTACCTCTGGGGGAGACAGTGAATAAGCTTAAGTCCCAATAAGTCGGCGTGTTCCTTTAATCTTGATGTTCACACGTATATGGGTTTAAATCAACACAATTGAATACAGCTGTCCATTTCTGTTGTCTGTTGTCTTCAACAGCCCTTCACGAGTATAGAAATCCTGATTTGACAACAGAAACATGATAACATGTCGATTACAATGGCTTTATTGACCACAAAAGAGAGACCGGTGTTTTCAAAGAAAGGGATTCTTCAAAATGTGACCATACAGAGATAGACAATGACATTGGTGTGGATGGAAGGCCAAATGGAGAGGAAAGAATATTTTTCCATTTATTGACAGCGCAACAAACATGGTTTGAAAAGAATAGAGAGTGGAATAGAGAGGAGGAGGGTTTGTGATTGATTTAAAGGCATGCCAATAAATCAGAGCATGTTTTTCTCCCATCCTGGAAGCAAAATTACGAATCCCACTACGGCCAAGTCAAGACCTGCCCTACAAAGCAGCTCGATTGGTTGGGGTTAGCCATTTAACCTCAAGTGGTTAAAGTTAGAATAGCCCATTGGTCAGGGGATAGGACCTGTACAAATGGGGTTACGTTACCTTGTGTAAGCATGGACGACTGGCCAATAAATGCTTTGGCGTGGCCATAGTGGAATTCGTGGTAATAGAGATGGAAGGAAAATGGAGAAAAAGATAATAAATGATATTCATTTGACGTCAGAGAATCATTACTAAGAAAAGAAAGCAGGGGATGTAATAAGAGAAGAGAGTGCCAATTGATATGAGATGAAATGGGGAAGGTGGAGAGGAAGAGGTGGTAGTAGTGCTAGCAGGGCAGTGGAAAGAGCTTTAACCTTTATAAATATTGACAGAAATCTGCTCGCTGAGAAATGTTGCACAATCACAACAAAAGCCAGGGTGAGACAAAAAAGCCACAGACACACTGCCCGCCTTTGCTCCTGACAGGTTCTGTTTTCACTGAGTGAGTTCCAAAGACGGCAACCACAAAAAGGGTTACAGAGAATTGACCGAAGAACAAGACAACATAAATTCTGCATCGGCACTAAGCTCTACTAGCCACTGGAAGCTCCCTCTAGACTCTGTTTTTCTTTCCAACCTCCCCCAATACTTTCTTACTTTGCCCATAACCTCTAACTCTCCATCTACACTGTTGTTTTTCCACATTTCTACCAACCCTGTACTTTTGTCTTCTTGCGTCCACTTTAACAGAAGATTCCACGATTCAACGACTGTAAACACTATTCCGATACATAAGTGTTACCCGTAACTTTAGTGTTGGTCTTTGAAACCCCATTTGATTGGATTTTAAATCCCATATGAGCTACCGAGTATGACAACCTATTGCTGTAAGTGTTTACCTTCTTCCATCTCACTAAGCGCAACTCAAACTTTGGGTAATGAACTATTGAAATTCAAAAACTGAGAGAAGAGAGCTCTTCACATTTGCCTTTGGGCTAAGCTCCATAAGCTTTCCAAGGCAGATTGAGCAGTCAGATTTGCAAAGTACACCCTGGGGTCCATTTTCTTTTCTTTTTCTTAACTCTCATTCAATACTGAAGGTGTGTGTCAACCAAGACGACTCAACACTATCCAAAACCTCAGGCTAAATCTCTTCCATCGGCCACTGTTGAGCTTTTTGACAACCAGACTGGATGACCTCCTCTCTAAATCTTCCTCCACCTCTACAGAGTGCATGTTGGATTCAATCAGGGATTTTCCCAACATATCCAAAAGAGAGTGCAAAACACACAGCTGCAGATCAGCTGCAACTATAATCATTGCACAAGCATCAACAACATTAGAAGCAGGGCCCTAAAGCAGGGATGGGAGTATCAACATAACACATAATAAAGGGAAACCCAACCCTAACCATGAAAATGAACAAACCATAATAAAATCAATAAGACGCCTCCTACTCCTACCGAAATCAACTGATTGAATTAGTGTTAATTGAATAAATGTAATTTCCATCTACCCGTGTCACTCTGTTCCATCAAAGTAGTCTATCACTTGCAGTGTGATTATTTTTGTATATTTTGTTCATGTGGGGGAGATGTAATTGAGAGATACATATACAACGTGTGACTTGTGCTTATTCCATCTTGTAAGGAGTTCATTGCATGGCTGGAATATGGTTTAAAAGTTGGAAAAAGCACAGTACACCCAAAATATCCAAAAAACGATCACCACAAAAATCCAGTAGCACTTCAACTCCATTGTCTTCACAATGTCTGACTTCTGTTCCATTGTGTTTAAAAAGAAAATAGGAATGCAAACCCTGTGACTGCCAAAGTTAACTCACAATTATGGTTTCAGTCAACCACTCTTGACTGCAAGGTGGGGAATTGTTATACCTTGCTAATTGAACAGCCGGCCCTCAATTTAAAACAAATTAGTTGTTTGAATTAATAATAAAGAAATAAACTTTGGCTAGTCGTAGAGGGAAGAAGCCTTTGATTTGGCCACAGGGTAAAGGCTTAGTTTCTGAAGTTGTTAGACCAAGTCTTCAAGACTTAAGTGGGTGTCATTTTGGTGGAGTATTCATGTTTTAAAAGAACATAACTGGTTAACAAGGAATTAACTTAAAAGTCACAGGTATCCGCTCATATGCACAATATGTCGAACTAAAACTCTGTTAAAAAGCTAAATAAACTCCTTGCACAAAATCCTCTCATGCCCTGGAAATCCTGGTATTTTAGAGGCCATCATTTCTGCACAGCCTTAGCTTACTCATTGCAACCGTCTATGTAGCACCTATGAGTAAGCGGCCTATGTTTATGACTAATGGCTGAGGACATATTGGCCCTCATTTATGAAATGTGAATGCGACCTAAAACAGGCGTAGGACGGGCGCACGCTGATTCCTACGCAAAGCTCAGCATTTATCAGTTTGAATGTGAGCGTAGGCTGCGATAGAATCTTCACGTCTGGTCTGACCTCGTGTACGTACGTTTTCGAGTCAGTGTGGTCTTTCGGTGCAGCATGTAACAGGAGAAGGAGAAGTCATCAGTTGATCACTTCTTGAAAATTGCAGATCTGGCTCTTTTAGAAGACCTCCTTGAGCCGCACAACAGTGCAACTCCACTACACACACCCCTACCATACATGCCAGAAAAAGTCTGCAACATTGTTTTAGCCTGTGGGGTTCTGCACAGCATCGCTCAGGAAAACACAGCTGTTGCCTGGCTCTTACTCACGGAAAAAACCCATTAGTAAAATAACAAAAAAAACAACACTGCATTAACTCCGCTACCGAGTGTTTATTTAAATATAGGTACACCTACATGTAAGCCTGAGAAATTGCAATATACAGTAAGCCTATATATTGCTATTAGGACATATGTCAAGGATGTAGAAATTAAATTAACTTCCGCTGGAGTCTGATTTAATACGGCAACATTGTTGACCACATCAGTGTTTCATCATCTGTTTCTATTCTGCATCCTTCCTATAGCCTAATAGTTTTTAGGAAGTCAAATAGGACACACGTTACCTCAAATTAAACTGAGATGTCAGGGTTTCAATCTTCACCTCTGGAAAGTGCTGCTTCGTAAATAGTAGGGTATGTACAACCATTCTTACGCTCTGAATGGTGTGATACAAATGGTTCATGAATCCAATGTGGGGCCTGTCGTAAGAGGATTTCAGCGGATAAGAGGATCAAATCTGCACTGGTTTCTACGTTAAGTTGATAAATGAGGGCCTTTTGGTGTGTGTGTGTGTGTCTATATATACTGTATATATATATATATATATACACACACACACAAACACACACACACACACACACAGTATATATCCTGTACAGTGTATATAAATTAAACAAATAAACACACCTTTTCAGTGATGATCCGATCCACACACTGCTTCCCAGTTAAAGGCAGGATGCATTTGTCCAATATCTTGTGTTTTCCTCCCTGAAAAAAGGGTGTTTGGTTAGAACAAAAACTTAACTAGAGGCCAGTCACCGTCAGACTGTTTTAATACTTTCTGGAATGCAGCTTCAATTTTAATACATCCAAGGATGCAGCTTTTTAATATACACTCATTCTATTCCCAAAGGACATACAGCACATTTCCAAGTGAGTCTGTCTCAGTTTCCCTGCCATTCATCTTAAAGCAAAAGGTACACATCAAAATGTCTCTGATGCTGCCTCAAAAGCCCACATCATACATCACCCCTTCCACATTATGAATGAAAGCAGACATCAGAGCAGTAAATTTATGCTCACCTGCTGCACCATCTGGAATATAGCTGAGCGCCAGACAGGCAACCATTAGCCAAAAAAAGCAGCATGCTTCTATAAATGCAGAATGTTACGTTTCTCTTGCATATTTTCGGTCTGGAGTTTCCAAATGTAAACCAATTCAGTTGGATTGCCGACTGCAATTGTCAGAAGCCCTGTGGGGTTACTCATCCCTAGCTACAGAACCAGTCTAACGAATCAGCTGTCCCAATACACTGAGTCCAATGTCAGACTTCTATTCAAATTAGCCAAAGATGAACAAAAAGGAGATGGTTTGTGTACAAAACCTTATCAGGATGTGCTGGTAGAAAGACATTAAGTAATCCATTAACAGAATGATCCTTAATCAGTTACACTCATTATTGTAGGAAGCAGATACAAGATAAACTGGTGAGGGTATTAACATGTGAAAAGAAAATTCTCCATTTCATTCAACTTGGATCCCTGGGAAAGGAAATTAGTCTCGTGGGGTAATTTGCAAAGGCTCTGCTGGTTAGAACAAGCGTGATACAAGCTCACATGCACACATAGACACACACTCTTGCATGTATACACACCTTAGCTGAGTGCTCCATTGTGACCACCACCTTGGTTCCAGCACTAGCCACCAAATCCATGGCTCCTCCCATTCCCTTCACCATCTTACCCTAAGAACAAAAGATAATATTGGATTGGGGTTTAGGTTCTCACATTTACGTAAAGGAGGACAAAACAACAGAAACACCTTGCGATATAACACAATCCAATCTTAAACAGCCATTAACAATGGCCCTATATATTATTACCTCTATATATTATAATACCATGAAGTTGCAACAAAAGAAAGAAGGTGAACATGTCCGGTGTCCACTAGAAGAATTCACTGCATTACAGAACTTGACAACTTTTAAAATGACTCTGGTTGTTAGCTGTAGAAAGTAGCTCCAATCAAAATGGTTGGCCTGTGTTTAATACAGAGTGGCCGTGAGGCTTTTAGGAAAGACATGTCGCTGTTGAATTGACCTTTGTATTGGGACACCGGCAAAATTATCAAGGACAGATAATTTAATACCTGAGCAAATTAATGAAACCTGCATGAATAGATAGCAATGGATGTGAATGAGAAACTTTAGTTTTTGTAATTGGGCGAGTTATTTTCTCAAAATGTATGGTTCTTGGTACAATTCCAGCAGCTGCATTCTGAGCGTGTAAAATGTTTCAATGGTCGTACTAAGATGCAGCACGACAGGACTTCATTATTGAAAAGAATTTAGTACCATTATAAGAGTAATGTTGCAATTAAGCAGAGTGATTCTCTTTAAACAAAGAATCGCCTCGGACATGTGACCTCCTAGATATAATAAGACCACATGCCCCCACATGAGACCTGAAACTCTTTTTCAGACAAAGGAAATGGGCCTACATGGGTAAGGAAAAGCCTAAAAACATACCGAGTTGACCGTTGTCTGAGATATGTTTTCATGCTAATTGAATGTGTCTCTAGCTTGAAACAAGCTAGCGCAAACCGGTGATTAGCTTCTAATGCTAGCATTCGGTGTATAAGCTTAATCGCTATTTTATACCACTAACAAGGCTCAAAATAGCAACACACTTCTACGGTAGCATAATGAGGGTCCCTACGTGTAAACCGAAGCATTGAGAACATTGTAAGTGTACAGACTTAAAAAAAAAAAAAAGTTTAAAAAAAAGATGGATTATAAAGAAAGTAGCATTCATGTGTCCATGTGCGTGCCATCTTGGAAAACACAGTCGAACAGGAACGACGTGCAGACAGAAGTCTACAGTTGGGTTATGTCTATGGTTATTTCGGAGGACAATAGTTCTGGAGAAAAGTGCAAACAGCACTAATAAAAGGAAGCCAAGCAATCAACCCATTCCGAACAGGCCACATCCCAAAGACAAGTGTTAAAAAATGAACATAGCCCGCAGTTTCTTTCATAGATTTACCACCCACAAATATCTAGCGAGCACCGGCTCTTATATAGGCAGAAAAAAATAATGACAATTGCAAAAAAATGTGAGCGAGGCACACAGCAGGAAGGAAACTTCAGGAGGCATCCCTTCAATACATTAGCCAGTGTTCCCTTTTCATTGTCTTTTAACAGAGTTGCTTAGATAATATGGTTTAACAAAAGGATATAAACCATGTCTGAATGTTCACTAAAGAGGTGTCTATTCCGCTAAATATTCGTTACCTTCCGCTTTCTTTGTGTTGTAAATTTAAACTCTGGTGGATTTCTGAGGACTATGGTTAACTGTGTCTCAGATCTCTGCAGGGTAAATCGAGACAGCTAGCTAGGCTATCTGTCCAATGTGAGTATTCTTTTGCACGACTAAAACAACTTTAGAAAGTACACGTTCCACAAAAACAAGTACCTTCCCAAGGCTATTTTGCAGCGGCACTGGTGCTCCGTTCGGCGCCTAGCGCCGCCCAAGACAATTGTGATTGGTTTGAAGGCATGCCAATAAACCTGAGCATATTTGTCGCCCATATTGGAAGCGTAATTACGAATCCCCCTCTGGCCACGCCAAGACCTGCCCTACAAAGTTGGTTGGGGTTAGGCACTTGACCTAGAGTGGTTAAGGTTAGGATAGCCGATTGGTCAGGGGATAGGACCTGTACAAATGGGGTTACGTTACCTTGTGTAAGCATGGACACCTGGCGAATAAATGCTTTGGTGTGGCCATAGTGGGATTCGTAATACCGCATCCCAGAATGCTGTGTGGAACGCTACGCTGTGGAGTGTGGTCTGGCTATGCGAGACAAAAGAGAACTAAAAGAATATCCTTAAATAAAACCACCAACATATTTTTAATTAAAATAGTTTCCATTTTGACTTTTACCTTTCAAAACACAATCTCCCCATCTTTTTAGTCAGTTTTTTTGTTCAACACAAAGTATCTTTTAGGACGACACTCCAAAAGGAAACCTTGTCCTTTTTCCCATGATCAATGTTAATGCATTTTCTGACAGTGAAGAGAGTCAGAGTGTCTAGGTGGTGTGTGCAGAGGCCCTAAGGGGATAATCCAGTCTGACCCGATAGAAGCAGGTCTAGATTTCCAGCTGCTGATGTACTCCACCCAGCAACAAAGATATAGTTAATCAAAGAGGGCATCTGCTTTTAAAATTAAACATTTGTGTTGAAATCCTAGGCTGGTTATGATCATAAAGAGTCAAATAATAAGGAGCATTTGAAGTAAATTACAAAATGATCTTGTTTTGCAGTGGGGGGCAACGGAACCATTATTTACTAGGGATAAAAAAATAAATTGGTGTGTGCTTAGAGCCATTGAAAATGCAGACATCAAGCGACTGGAACTGTTAAAGGCCATTGATTTTTAAATACATTTTAGCTTTGAAATGAAACGACGCCGCTACAGTGCCAGTGTTGGATCGAGTGACAGCAGCCAAGCATGCAGGAATAACAATTGAGTGTGTGTGCACACGGTGAAACCTCCCACTAATGCTTATGACCTTCTTATGTAGAAAAAACTATCATAAATTAACATTGCTGTGGCGATAGACAGTTTCGGGCTCTGATGCACACCGAGTTTTGTCCATGACCTATACTGCTGGTAGGACTGGCATTTGCTTTCGTCTGAATTACCGCTTTACATGTGGTTATCTGAGGCCTCTTTGATCGGAGCTCTTTTAAAGCAGTAAAACTGTGACGAAGAACAAATGTATGAAATGGCACGATGGCATAAGCTAAAAACCTATTCCATCTTGCTCACTAAAGTGAGTTTATTGTATATGATCAAGCTTCAACTTCTGGTTGGCTGTCTGTTAGACTTGTTTTGTCTGACTTACTGTAGCTTGGTTTCTAGGCTGCGTACCTGTGACTGTGGAAAAAAACCTTTCTTGATTACACTAAATATTGGCATCCCAGATTGATATTTCGCCAAATAAACAGTTTTATGGAGACTGTTGAATATGGAGGCATAATAGAGTCTTAGCTTGCTGGTCTAACCAAAGCCCTGCAGGTTTTTTACAATTTCCTCTTTGGTTGAGCAAGTGTTCACTTTTCAGTCGGTGACAGAAAAAACACAGAAAATGACCCCCTTCACAATCCAAGAGTTCCCACTTACCAACTGGCTTCCTTTCTCTCCCCCCCAAATTATCTGACAATATCTGCTGTCTGATACAAATGGCTCTCTATTTAATAACATAGCGACGGACCGCCAGAAACCTTCGTTACCCGGACAACTAATGACATGAATCAGAGGGAGAGATGGGAATGACAGGAAGACAATGGCCACTGTGTTCAAAGAAACTGGGAAACATAACCATTTACAGTATGTATCTGGTGAATACAGTGTCATCCGTCACATACATGGGAGGACAAAAATGTACACAATGACACTGAGGGCTTTGTACTACTACTAGGGCTACACCAAACACCTGATTTGGTTCATAAAATGATTTTTGACCCACGTTTCTTTTGGCATTGTTGGACACATGCAGCCACTTTCCTGAAACCGCTTGCGGGACTTACACAAGCCCACAGTGGTCTGCGGCGTGGCGTGTATGTCCGAGCCTGGCTCCAGCGCCTCCAGCTGTAGGCTGTCAGCTGTGTGTCTGCCTGGTATACTCTCGGACGGCCACTTAGCTCTCCACAAGCAGAAAAAAAGGAGCTTAAAACGCAACTGGCGATGTGATCTTGTGATCTGGACGGGAAGGGACTCTGGGAGTTGGAAGGGGCGTGTCGCGATTATGCCTTCTCACAGTAACAGTCACAACTACTACAAATACCTCATAGGTCAACCAGGTGCAGGAAAATCTGCTTATGATAAAGCAGTAAACCTAAAGTTCTAAGAAAAAACTGGACTATGCTCTAAGGTAAGCAGCTTGATGAACGCCGCCATCAGTCCTTATTATGAGCACTTGAGCTAGTAACGGCATTTTAATAGTCAGTAGCTTGAAGGGTTTTGGAACCATTTCTGATGTTGCACTTGTTTTCTCCATCTACTGTAAAGTCAACAACTATCAAACTGAATTCTGCTTTAGAAATACACTGCTGGATTTGAGGTGACCATACACATATATTTCTTTACAATATCTGTTTATTCCCCTCAAGTGAAAACTGCTCAGGCAGCCAAAAACAACAAAAGTCCAATCCCGTTCTTATTTTGATTGATTTGATTGATTGATTAAGCTTCACCCTTTCCAGCCCATCTTTTATTCTATTACCACTTTTTCTTCATCTATTGTTTTTTTCAGATGTTTCAGGCTGAGTGGACATGTAAAAGCATTTGAAAGCCCTGAACTGGAAAATGTTTATCTGCATTTTGCATAATCAACTATCACGCTGAGAGTACAGCGTCCCAAACGCCTACGTAAAACGTTTCTAATTTCACGCTATGTACCCAACCCATCTTTAGATAGTGAAAAATTTCCATTATCCTAGAAGGTGGGTAATTCTCCTCATCAATCCTTTCAAAAGAGGAGATAATGAAGATCAAATGTGTAGGTGAGGACAGTGTGTTATTTTGCTGTTCAAACTGTCCAACTCTAGAATGGCCAAACAAGATAAACTCCCTGTTTGTGTATAACAGCTCCACGGCAGGCCTTTAATATCTGCACAGCATGTTTAATCAAGCATCAGTTAATTAGCAATTACCATGGACAAACAAGTATGACTGGAGAAATAAAAAAAAGACATTGCAACATTTAGAGATCACCATAAATGACAGTATTCTTTTGCACAGTGCTGCCTTATGATATCAATCATGTTTGATTATTAATGTTTAATTCTCAAGGTCTACTTTTTCAAAACTCTAGTATCCACTTGGCCGCTTAGATGAGAATAGATGCGGGAATTGTTTGGTTTCGGTAAATAAAATCACAGAGCACAGTCTAAACCTGCTCTTTTATGAAAAGTGCAATGAGATAACTTTTGTTGGGATTTGGGGCTATGTAATTAAAATTGAATCTATAAAATAATGCACTGCCTGAAGCAACTTTGCAAACAGCTGTGTGGTTGAGGCCTTCCACGTTGTGAACAGTCTTTAAATGGGCTCTTGACCTTCTTAATCACTGATTGGCCTGTTGAAACATCTAGCAATAATGTCTAACAACCATTATACTTTAGCACTCACAAACCCCCTACTGCTTAGTGTCGCATTGCAAGACCTCATTCCGCAATGCTGTGAAGTAAGGTCAGGCTCATCCACACATACTCACCGATAGGATTATTAGGAACACCATACTAATACTGTGTTTGACCCCCCTTTGCCTTTAGAACTACCTAAATTCTACGTGGCATTGATTTAACAAGGTGCTGAAAGCATTCTTTAGAAATGTTGGCCCATATTGACAGGATAGCATCTTGCAGTTGATAGAGATTTGTGGGATGCACATCCAGGGCACAAAGCTCCGGTTCCACCACATCCCAAAGATGCTCTATTGGGTTGAGATCTGGTGACTGTGGGGGCCATTTTAGTACAGTGAACTCATTGTCATGTTCAAGAAACAAATTTGAAATGAATCGAGCTTTGTGACATGGTGCAGTATCCTGCTGGAAGTAGCCATCAGAGGATGGGTACATGGTGGCCATAAAGGGATGGACATGGTCAGAAAAGATTCTCAGGTTGGCCGTGGCATTTAAACGATGCCCAATTGCCACTAAGGGGCCTAAAGTGTGCCAAGAAAACATCCCCCACACCATTACACCACCACCACCAGCCTGCACAGTGGTAACAAGGCATGATGGATCCATGTTCTTATTCTATTAACGCCAAATTCTGACTCTACCATCTGAATGTCTCAACAGAAATCAAGACCCATCAGACCAGGCAACATTTTTCCAGTCTTCAACTGTCTAATTTTGGTGAGCTCTTGCAACTTGTAGCCTCTTTTTCCTATTTATAGTGGAGATGAGTGGTACCCGGTGGGGTCGTCTGCTGTTGTAGCCCACCCGCCTCAAGGCTGTGCGTATTGTGGCTTCACAAATGCTTTGCTGCATACCTCAGTTTTAACGAGTGGTTATTTCAGTCAAAGTTGCTCTTCTATCAGCTTGAATCAGTCGGACCATTCTCCTCTGACCTCTAGCATCAACAAGGCATTTTCGCCCACAGGACCGCCGCATACTGGTTGTTTTCCCTTTTCACGCCATTCTTTGTAAACCCTTGAAATGGTTGTGCGTGAAAATCCCAGTAACTGAGGAGATTGTGAAATACTCAGACCGGCCCGTCTGGCACCAACAACCATGCCACGCTCAAAATTGCTTCAATCATCTTTCTTTCCCATTCTGACATTCAGTTTGGAGTTCAGGAGATTGTCTTGACCAGGATAATTACATTAATGAGAAATTGAACAAGTGTTCCTAATAATCCTTTAGGTGACTGTACATTCCGGGATAAGAAACTCTCCGGGTTGTTTTGTATTTCTTCTTTAAACCAATTACAATCGTCTTGGGTGGCGCTTAGCTCCAGACGCAGTGACGATGGCTCTGCACAATGGTCTCGGGAAGGAACTTGTTTTGGTTGAACATTTGAACCCCGCAAAAGAAAATGCGACATACAGTATTAAATGAATTTAACTGTACAGTAATGTGAGCTATATAAATTAGCTGGACACATGGTGAAACGTAATTTGCACTGACCAGTTTATCGCCACGTGTGTGTTGTCCATAATAAAACCCATCCTCAAACTCATTTTCCAAAAGAACCAAGCAGGCCTGCCTTATTGCACAATCCCACTTTCCCTTTAAAGCTTTTCTGGTTCGGAGGTTCAGCAAGTTGTTTACTGAAGCGAACAGAGTCAGAAACGGCAATACACAGAGAGCGGAAGATGAGGGGCATCCGGCAAACTCTTTCTTAGTCCTTGATCCCCTGAAAAGCATATCCCTGTACTCTGTTCTCAAATAATAACAACAATGGGGGCACCTTGAATTTGTTTCAACAAAGACATTTTTTATGATAAGAAATGCTGAAGGACACCATCCGTAAAATATAGAAGAGATCGGATTTAAAGGCAGGTTTGGTAACTATTTGTATTTCTAATAAACACTTTAACACTCTGCTTGTGAAGAACAAAAGAAATGCCTCCTTGCCCCGCTGCACATACTCTACCCCTCCTGTGTGCGAGCCTGAGTTCAACGTGCCCCATAGCTGACAGTAGTTTGTTTCAAGCATTCTGTAAAGATAATATTAGGTGTATGTGTAGCAGATAATGACACATGAAGTGGAATTGTGGGCCTTTCTCCGCTATAAAGCAGCTGGCAGTGGTGCTCTTGCCTGTCTGTGTGGGTCGGAGCCCAGAGGGTGGTGGGAGGGTTTAGATGGACCCCAAGGAGATGCTACTTTCAAATCTTGCTAACTTTTTAACATCACCAACCCTGCTTTAAGTCTAAACTGTCCAAAAAATAAACATATAATGTTTGGGGGTTTTGGACTGACAGTCAGACAAATCAATAAACTGGTAGATGCCACTTTTGGCTCTAGGAAATTTTGGTAAGATTTGTAATATTATGTTATAGATAAATCAACAGATTAATCCATAATTAAGGCAACTTTCAGATACAGCACTAATTCAGTTTTTTCTTAATTTGGGTAGATCCTTAAAAAGTCAAGTGCATTAATGATTGAGTCAAATCAGAAATAAACTCCAGTATTATACAATTTCTAACCAGTGACAGACAGTTGACCGTCTACAGATAAATAATCTAGAACTATGTAGATACAAGTACATGTATAAAATATGTATACCAGTTACATATCATACAAACCAACAGAAGAGCACCACAAGCTTTAATTTACCAGAGAATGAACACCTCTCTGACACAAACCGAAAACGAAAGACTATCATAAGCTTGACAAAGCAGCATCTGGAGCATGCATATTGTACTGGTGTGGTGACCCCCAGCAGATAGATCAGAAAGCATGACTTTGGAAAAAGGTAATGGATGTGTGTCATCTAAACCCAACTTACTGGGATCATCCAGTTGGCTAGGTCTCCATGTTTTGACACCTGCATGGCTCCCAGCATGGTCAGGTTGATGTGACCCCTGAAACAAGAATGACACAACAGAAGAAGACAGTTGTCAACTTTAGAACCAGTTCAACCATCAAATAAATGCATTTAGTATTGCTATATTTAGCCCGGAGGGGTTGTGAGAGGACCCACAATACAACTGCAAATATTGGATAGCTTCTCAACGCAAACCAATGTCTTCACAACAAGAACCATCTTCCCATTTCTACAGTTTTCCCAATAACCAAACTTGTCATACGTAAAAAAACTGGTGACAAGGTTTTATTGTCATTCCTTTTTACACTACTGCATCTTCTTACCAATGCATTGTTTTGAAAATATTCTCAGTATGTTGCATATTTAGTTTCTGCTAGGCAAATGCCAGTTATACATACATGGACTGTAATAGCAGAAAAAAGTATGATTCTGCGGGCAAGTATTATATCATCTTTCTAATAAGAGAGCATGTCCTTTTTTTGTTTCTCCTAATTCAGGAGTTCAAAGTCCTAAGTGAGGTTTCCAACAATGCCTTCGGAGCAGGTAGGAGCTTTGTTTGGGCTTGCAGTTGGACAGATTTAAAGTGGAATTTGAGGGGTTGTAATTCTTTCTAAAAGACTCTGGACCACGGTTACGTTTGGTCCCTGCCAGTGTGTGACTGAACAGCCCTATTTATGAGCACTATTGGATTTTCACAGGGTGGACATGTACAATGGCTGCTGCAAGGTGTGCGGGTGGGCAATATCAGACAGCTGGCAAATCAATAAGAACCAGGGACTAAGGGAATATGGCAATATTTATTATAAGCTATTTATTAATGTCTAGTGTTGCAAAGTTTGGCTTTGTCCTGTGGTCAAATCCAGTGGTTATAGCTAGTGTACAGTGCAGGTGGTAAATTATTGAATTAAGAATATATTTGCTTCTTGTTTTGGTTTTTGCATAAACTCCACTAACGACTTTAGAAAAGTGACTAATTTATTTCATTAACTTTGAGTATGTAAATTCAGAAATGTCAGGCATATCGAACTTAAGCTCAGTCAATACGCTTTCAAAGCTAACGCGTTGTGGCCTCACCCTCGAATCATGGCAAAAGACTCATCACTGGAGAAATAGGCGGCCCCTGGGAGAACAGTAACAGTTTCCTTCCCTGCAGAGCGGAGAGTTGACCAAATTTGGGATTAAATTATCAGAGCAAAGTTAATCACAAAGTTAAGCATAAAACACAAAGAGGGAAAAGTAATGTACAAAATACATTAAAGAAATACACAAATAAATGGATGAATTATGTCAACAATATGTTAATATCATTTTAAAAGTGCATCTGAATAAAAATGTTCAGTGAACTTAACAGAGAATCCAGTGTGGTAAGCATTCACCTAATTGTGTGTGTATATCGAAGGAAATCAGGGAGAAATACTGCATGCAAAGTCACATTTTAGCCCAAAAGGCTTAATCCAGCCATAATTTCGTTAGACCAGTGTTTCCACTGCTTTTAACATTTATATGATCATTGGGAAATTCTTAGGATAACCCTCACCAGCATTAATCAGGTCTGCATCCACTGCATCCTCAGTGGGGTATGGGCCCTATGCAGAGACAAGTGAAGATTAACAAGAATGAGCGCACAGGCGGGCAGCCACACATCACTCAGCCTCACAGGCCATGATCTTTCAAGGGAGAGACAGACACAATCATATTTTGATGATTTGATGAGACATTGATTTTCTCTGTGCTCAACAAAGGGAGCAATCGTTTTGGATGAAGATGAGAGTAAAAAAGGGGAGAAGAGACATAGGAGAAGTCGACGGGAGAGGAGAGGAAAGGACAAGGTCTCTTTAAAACTGGCACTGGAATAATATTTAAAAAAACTTAGCATAGGCCCTAACATTCTCCTGTCAACTCAACTGATTGGAAAGTTGCAGCAGCAGCCACCTTGTTAAAAGCTCAGCCAGCAAATAATGACTGTGAGAAAGACTAACGGAAGAGAAAGTGTCAAACTGCCACAATCTGTTCTACAGCAAACTCAGCACATTTTAACCGAGGACCCAAACTGGGATTGATACCGCTCAAATGAGTGGCGATATATCTTGTTAAGTGCTCAGAGCATAATTCAGTTTCAAAACACGTCCTGCCGCTTAAAAAGTCTACACACAGATCAGAAAATATGCTGCTCGTTAGCTTGTTCAGTTGAGATTGAAAGCACCAAAGCCTGAGTGGGAAGAAAGCTCTCTGTAGGCATCTTACCAGTCCCAAAATTCCATTTTCACTTTGGAGGTGTAGGGTAATGTCTGGTTTTATGAAGTTGCTGGCCAGCATGGGGATACCAATACCGAGGTTAGCTGATTGGATCTTTGTTAAAGATGTTAACTTTTACATTTGTAAACATGGAATGGAAATCAATTGTGTTGAAAGCTGCTATGACAAACTACCATACACTGCACATCGTACTTGGACATTTTTCCCTCTCATTCTCATTATAACAGTGATTAAGTTCAAAAGATGTGTTGTGTGGACAATGCTCAAACCCATAGAAGTGTCAAGTCGTAACAATTTAAAGATACTGAAAGCCTACCAACTATTCATTGTGTGCTGAAAATAAAAAATATAAAACAGGGCATATCTTTCTTTTTGTTGTGGCTATTGGACACCAGTAACAGTAACACCTGGTTCGGTTCGTAATTAAAGCGCCAATACTACGCGCATTTTCAGGTTCATAATTGTATTTTGAGGTTGTACCAGAATAGGTTTACATGGTTTAATTTTCAAAAAACACCCTTTTTTTGTTGTACCGTTCATTGCTGCAGATAGTGTGTTTTTAAAGTGGCTACAATCCATATTCCTATGGTAACAATATATATCGCGATGTGGCAATGAAAAGGGTTTTGGATTATGAACCTTATCAGCTGAATCTGCTGCTCCCTTTGGCTTTCTAGAGTGAAATAGAAAGCCGTGCAGATTTTGAACAGCTCACCCGGAGACTGAAGGCAGAGTACATTCAGAAACTCACTCAAAGCTTGAGTATGCATCTGGAAGCACCAGAGACACAAAATAACACCCCAAATCCCAGAAAAAGTGTTTTTTTTATTTTTAGAATACGGGAACCTAGAGAAAAAAGTTATCAGAGTCCATAATTTGCACAATCCTTGTATTCTTTAAAAGGATACCATACATCCCATCCTCAAACTCCAGGGCGGCCCGTCGAATGATCCTTTCCCGAACAATATCGGCGTCCTTCTTTGGTTTAGGACTCTCATCTTGGCTTTTTTTCACTGTGCGTTTCTGGAGACATATACAGAGATATATGAGGCACAGGGGGACAGCATGTTGAGAGGCTATTTCTGGCTGAGTACAAGAGCTCATATGGATCACAGCTTGTACGTGTGTTTCAATGACAGAAAGGTAAAACGCTGCAACAACAGCTTATGTCAGAAAGTGGTTGAACCAATTGTTAATTGGCACATCTTTTTTAATGGTGACTTGCACATAATGACATAATTCAGAAACTGGTTTCTATGTATAATCTCTCTTCAGTCATACAAACTGGGAAAGGCCACGTTTTGTACCTCGATCCTTTTCTCGTAGCTGGCTCCCTGGACGATCCTGTTGACGTAGATGCTGGGTATGTGGACGTCCTCTTCAGCAAAGGTCCCGACGTCCACCACCTCCTCCACCTACACAGAGACAGAGAGTGATGAGCTCCACCTTCACTTGTAAAATGTCTCACGACCATTGAGATAGAAGTTCAGATAAGGAAACCGCACACTAATGGCACCAGGATATAACCTCTGCCTACCCAGCTATGACATTTAACAGATTAACAGATATTTTTTTGCCATCTTGCAGGCTAATCTCAAGAAATGATTGTGTAATTTTAAAAGCCAAAAGAAATGGTAATGTTCAACTGCTTTTTACAGCAGATGATATTAAAATCCTAAATTTGAGCCACAGGCAACAGTGAGCGTGACGCACAAGCAGACATTTAGACTCCAGATATGATCTCACAGGTTTAAAAATTCTGCTACTGTCGTCTCTTTCACTGGGATGAGAGGGTAAATATTTGTGGGAGAAGGTGTTGCATTTATTCTTTTAGCAACTCCACCGAGTCCTCTGAAAGCTCTCTGTGTACCCAAAGCCAGCTTGGCCGGCTAAAAACAGAAGACACAACAAGCCCAGCGAACAGAGCTTGATCCTTGGATCAAAGGCGATGGAGAGTATGGGGTTCGTGGAGGATTTTGGTCTTTTTTTTTTACTTTTAGCTACACATCTTAAAAATTATTTTTAGATCTTTTCCACAAGCCCTGTCCTCAAGACTCTCTTACAAGGGCTACATTTCAGCTCAGCGTTTTCTGTGAATCTCAGTTAAGCTGCTATAAAATTGGCCCCTTCTATTCTCTAAATATATCCACATAACACCTTATTACATTTAATATGGTAGCACATGATAATGTACATGTCTCAGATATCTACCAAATGATATGTTCCTGACTCTGAGACCAACGTGCATCACCTTTATGTGGAAAGTGTCCTGCAGCAGAAGTGAAGTGTTATTGCTGTGAGACTAATTAGACACAGATGGAAATGGCTATTGATTTGAGCAGAGTTGGTTCAACATGTCCAGGATAGAAATCGCAGAATGAGGCACCTGCTCCCTCCTCCTTAGATAACATAAGTAACTGAGCCAACAGCTTCCACTCATACAGCCAGGGCTTGAAATTAACACCCGACCACCCGCCAAATGCGGGTGGATTTAGCAATCTGTCAATCTACCTGCCACGTTGGCAGGTAGCCAATGAGAACTGGATGATTCATTAGGCTTTTTTGCAACTGTTGTTCTTTTACATTCTGACAAAGTCTGTCATTTTGATGGATTTTAGCTAAAAATGCGGCGGCACGTTATTGGGGAGAAGACGCCGGTTGAAAAAAAAAAAAAAAACAACAAACGATGAGCATGAGTCAAAGAAAAGTTAAAGAAGACAATTTAATAGAAATTGGCGACAACGGCAAAGTTCGTGAGAGGCTGATTTATGACACGAGTACAGAACAAATGTACTGCCGTGACTGTTGTGTGTATGGTTTGGAGAAAGCCAAGTCAAAATCATTTTGTAATTGAAGCTAAAAACTTCAAATTAGAAGCAATTAAGGACCACGAGTCATCAAAAAGCCACCTACGCACAATAACATGTAATCTAACAAAGACTGCGCTTCCGGAGGAGAGGCACTGACGTCCATGAAAGCAGCGCAGTGTGAGAAGATGCGATTGCTGTTTCGGAAAACATTCATGCGATTCCTGTTTTTCACCTTTACGAGGCATAAAAAAAAATTAAAAAAAACTGGCTGGTGAGAAGTCATTGTGGCAGGTGGACTTTTATATCCACCTGCCACAATGCCACCTGCAGGGACCACCTGCCACCTGCTCTAGCTCCTAAAACTCCGATGTCATGCTCCTATTTGTAGGCTGTGTTATTAAACACATTGGTCCCTGAGATTTTAAGTCAACATAAGATTTAAACTAATTCAGGCCATTGTTAAAGAGGACTGATTTTCCTTCATCAAAAAGAAGAGGCTCCCAAGAGGGAGGAGACTCAATTTTGTTTTCCCTGAAGATTCTTTAAGGGGGAAAAGCACTTGAAATGACACAAAATTAAATGAAAAAAGAAGATTGTTATCACATCTTTGGGGACCAAAAGGGGAATTAACCACGGCAATATACTGTAACTCTCCTCCTCCCTTTCACATTTCTGTGCTTCACTTCTGTGTAGCTCAGACTGTAACCTACTTATTCCATTTACATACAAATTCAAGTGAAGCTCTCTTTATCTCCACTTCTTCCCTCAGCACTCAGCGCTGACTGAGAGGAGTCAATGGCTAAGAGTGGATCCCATCTTAGCGTTGTCATGGATACGTAGGCTTTGGTCTGTGGTGAGCTAGGGCCACTCAGGGCTAGAGAGTGATTTTAGACTCTTTCTGGTTCCCTTGGTCGGGTTATGGTAAATCTCTAACGCTCCACGGTGAAAACGAGGCCATGCGAGATGAGATTGGTAGCGCGAGAGAATTGATACAGCAGTCCCACACATCCACCCACATCTTTCTCTGGGGGCTCGATCTGTCTTTTGTGAGAAGAATGATTTACATAGACATCTTCATCATGCAACATTGAGCTCATCCCGTTATGAAACAGTTACAGTAATAAAATGGGGACGACTCGGTTGCAAGGGAATCGCAACAAATATTCGGTGGCATGAATTTTAAGACGTCAGAGGAATTCATTTAATGAACAATGTCAATCCCTTATTTTGTCTTCTCAATCAACGAGTGTCAAATAGCGTGCCCCATAAAAACCAACACCACTACAAAAATCACACCTCAGACATGGGTTCCTCCACTTCCGTTTGTTCCCAAACACATGCAAACAAATGCATTCAGCTCGATTTTCAATTAGCCTTCCAAAGCTAAGTCCCAGCACAATAACAGGCTCATACAATTTAAATACGCGGTGTACATAAAAAAAGCCTCCCGTTCCTTTCATCTAGGTGATGTGTCCCGGCTGCACCAGTGCTCAGATGCAGTTCACACAGGATGATCAACGGACGGGGACAGATAGAAGTGTGAAAATAAAATGAAAAAACACACACGCAGGTGTGTGGAGCCAGCAAACAGGCACACGCACCGACACACACATTGATATTCCTGTATTTGGAGAAGGATTTTTACATCAATGAGCCCGGAGCAAAGCATGAATTATACTGGCAGTAGAATAGAGGGAATCAAAGTGCCCTCTGGGGACAAAACAAGCACTTTTTCGAGGGTTTGTGCTTTTTAATGCTGAAAGCCTTGTCAAATCTTGTTACTCTCACACTGACTGATCACGCTGCTACCAGATTCCCAGAATAAACCCCCGACAGTGGTGATGCATACCCTGTTTCCCCAGGTTTCCTCATTCTTTTAATGTCTGGGTCAGATGAAAGATGGTGTGGCTATGGGTGACAGAGCATGAGGATAACAGTGACACCACACTCTAATTATCCTCGTTTTTTTTTTATAGCCTCTCCATCTCCCTCCCAGTGCGCGTATGCGTGTGTGGGCATTGGGCCACGCTCTGCTGCCACTTTCGGGCCTTAGCTCCGACTTTCTCCTGTAACCCAGAATACTGACAACATGAGCGGTCTGTTTCCTCTCAGTGGAAACTTGCCCCACCTACGACAGCCGTCATGGTCTCCAGAGAATTGGAGACAGCCAGCCAATCCAAACCCTAACAGCATTACAGGAACTAAAAACGGCATGTTTCAAATGACACACATTGCACATAAAAGGACATTGTATCATAAGGATATGGAACTCCACTCTACGTTCAAATGGTACGGTTAAGATTTCAAAGAACACATAAGTCTCCATGCAATGTGCTTCCTATTCAGATGATAGTCATCAGGGGACTTTGAACTTGCATTCAGAGCGGAGAACGTGCAAATTTCAAAATTCAAACATTGCACTTTTATGTCCAGCAAATCTGTCTTCCCCTTGTAATGCCTCCCATAATCTTTTTTTTTTTATTAATCTATATTTACTTTCCTCTTTTCTGCCTAATTAAGTCTATGCCAAACTTACTCTTACACAAGTCAATGCCATCACCCAAATGCTCAGTGTGACCATTCAGGAACAAGTATTATAAATTGAAACAGTGCTTTAGCAAAAACGTTTTTGGCAGTGCAGATGATTAAATACCGGCAGGAGTCTTATTTAAAAAGGTACGCTGTGAGACACACTGGTTATTAAAAATGTTAATTTGCTTTTCTGTTCATCTTAACATGGGATTATATCTTCAAATGTGTGAATTAACGCAGGAGAGACCTGACCTCAGACTACATTCAGTCGACCACTGTAGACGCCAATATGGATTTTATATTTAAAAACAAAACTGGACAAAAAGACGACTAAAGACTAAACTTCCTTTCCGAGAAATGAATGTAGAATAGTATTTGGTCTTGTAACTCGGATACGTTATCACGTTTTATTCCTTGGCTTACAAGATATGTGTAATATGTAATATATTTGCTGTATTAAATCACAAAATGACCATGATATATCATCAAATATCAAGGTTATACAGGTATCTATGACCGTCAACATAGTCAACGTCTTGCTTGCAATGACGTTGACGGACGGTGGGTTCGGGGTACTCAACCTGGCAACCCACATGAGCTTCGAGTCTGCAAAGAGGGGCCGGGGGAGACGACTGTGCAGTGTTTTGAATTTGGACTGCAGGATCCATCTTAAACACTAACTGTCTGTAGTAAATATTGCTCCTGTGATTCATGAGCTCACTACTTAGTGTACCCGGAACACATTTCATTGTCCTCTATAGTATCAAGGTCGCTAATTCAAGAATGGATGTGTCGTCACACATCTCAAATGGAGATCTAAATACAATGTCATGGCTATCAGTGACATGATGATGCATTTCTTTCCTACAAGTGAGCATACACACACTGTTAAGGGGGGGAAAATAGATGTCACGGATGTCAAAGGCTTTTACACCCATCTGTCCATTGTTATTATAGAAATGTGCTGTGGAAAAGAAATTAGCCTGCCCTGCAATTACCACCGGCACTGGGTAAATACTGAGGACAATGTTAACTTTGACTCAACCTTTATAGATATACTGATTGAAAACAAGTGCCATAACTATATTGCACAATACAGATTTTTTTTTCAAACTAGCAGATACAGAATCTATTAAATTATGCTTTATATCACTTTTATAACATTGTGGTGGTAAACCAAAGAAACTGAAACATACTCACAACACCCTTCCCCACAACTTTCTGCAGAAATGACACATCCTTGGTAGAGTAGCTAATCGATACACATGTTTAGGCAAGAAATGAGGGGGGGAAATGAGCAGATTTATAATTATTTGCCAACAGTAGCTTGCGCAATGGAATTAGTCGAGGGTCAAAAACAAGGCAAGAAAGCTCAACAAGGCATAAAAAGTGCTGATGAACACATTAAACATGTGGGCTGGGATAAACATGCACCAACAGATGATAGCACGATGATCACAACTATCATTCTGAGGCCAACATTTGTTTTTTCCTTCCAATTCATGATTTAAGACTAACAGATGTTTTTCTGCAAATGTGAAGGATTTTTCAAGCGATTTTTGTTTCAACACATATGTACAGTGGGAGGCTAAGGCTTCATCCTGGGGATGGAGGTCATTCATATCCAATTAGACCTCCAGCTTGGTTAAACCAACCCAACATACCAAAAAATGCATACGTTTAATTCATGCATAACTGGTTGGTACTACACTGCCACAGTAACACAATACAGTTGAGTCTTTTACTGTGACTGATTCGGATTCTATTCAGTCTCTGGTGCATGATATCCCACAATGCAATAGGGGCCTTTCACTGTACTGCGATATGGGAATTACTAAACCAGCTGGATACCGTGGAGAATTCAACAATTGAATAGCCGGGTTTGGTTGCCTAGTAACCGGGGCAGGAGCTGGTGATGATTTGGTCATTTTAAAAGTGCTTTTACGTTATCTTGTTTTCTGACACCCTCTGTGCCTCTTGTAGTATAGAATAAGTAAACAGTAAATGTGTGTATCAGGATTTGGACGTGGACTGCAATGATGCGCAAGTGGTAACTGACCTGAGGGAATGAAGCTGCAGTGGTGGGCATAGTCAACGTTTAATCTGATAATAATGGCACTTGTCTTATCATGATGTGATGTATAATACAATTCTTATTCTTATTCTTAAATGGAGTCAGAACGTTACACAGCACGTATGTTAGCACCTGAGGGCTTGAATGCAATGCACACATTTACTGAGCCTCCAGCTGGGCTTAGACTACAGGAGTTTTAAGATCTGAACCGATTTTTAAAATCCGGTTGCACGTGCACGTAAGGAGAATCTTCACTTTTCCCTAATCTCAAACACTACGACATTAAGAAATAATGACACATCACGTTCTAGAGGATATCAAGATTCACGTGCCAGAGGGAGCAATGCTCCGCCCCATGTGATCTCGCTCACGTGATCTCATGGCAAAGCAAATGGGAGACTGACGCGTGGTGACAACTCGCTGGAGCCATAATGATGCTTTGCAGTGACAAAACAGAAACAGAGGCAAAATGAGTGGGGATTAAAAAGGGGTTAGGGAGACACAATCACCACAGTCTGTCTGTTCTTGGTTCTTTAGCAAGAACTGGAGGTGAGTTTAACCCTTTCTGTCTCCCGTCTCCACCAATGTGTTGATATTCTATGACCAGATATACTGATAGGGGGATTTTGGAGTTTCCTTAGTCTAGCTTCGCCAGACCATCCACACGCTGTGGAGCGGAGGAAGGTCTGGCTAGTCCACAGAGCATTCTGCAAGGGGAGAAAAACATCTTCTGGCGCTTTCTTTGAACCAATCACAAACGTCGTGTGCGCCTCCGCACCGAGACGCTGTAAAATATTACAAAACTCAGATTTGACACAGTCTAGCTAGCTGTCTCAATGTACCCTGCAGAGATCAGTCAACCATTGGTCCTCATCAATCCACCAGAGATTAAAAATCCAACAAAGCCGAAGGAAAGGGACAACGGCAAAAATTCACTTGAATTGAATTCCATTTTTATTTATATAGCGCCAAATCCCAACAACAGCTATGTCCCAGCGCTTTTCATAAAAGAGCAGGTCTAGACCGTCCTCTGTGATGTTATTTACAGAAACCCAACAGTTCCCACCAAGAGCCAGCACTAGGCGACGGAAACCTCGAGCAGAACAGCGGCTCAGGGTGGGCGGTCATCTGCCTCGACCGGTTGGGGGTGAGAAAAAGAGACAGACTGAGACAGACAGAGAGAGAGAGAGAGAGAAAGAGACAGAGAGACATGGAGAATTGGAGAAATACATCCATCCGGCGGAATTTCCTGCAGCACCGGAGCAATTCTGGAAGTCAAGGATGTAGACTAGAGTTTCCTTAACTCTGATTAGAGGAATTCATTTTGCAACTGACTTGAAGTTTTCAACTAATCTAATAAATCAACGTAGTTGTACTGTTGTTATAACTGCTGTTGCTACTAGGGGTGATCCGAGTATCCGGCTGAAACCGGTACCGAGTATCCGGTACGGATAAAGCACTTTTGCCGAGTACAAGTATTTTACGAGTAATATGAGTCAATATCCGTTTTTTTTTTACTTCATAATTGCAACGGCATGTGTTGTATTCAGTGTTGCAAAACGTTCTGTATATAGTATGTTTGTTACCATGACAACACCATTGATCTGAAGCTTGATGCTGTCATGTAAATAGTTTTCAAATCAGCAATAAATATAACCATTTTTGATCAACTCATATCAATTGCATGCTTAAATAACATACCGGTTAAAGCCCCGCACATTTCAAGAGAGCCTGACCCACTTCCGGTTTAAATTGGACCACTTCCGGTTTAAGCCCCGCCCAGTCCAAGTACGGATCCGGATACAGATAATTCATGTGGTAAACAGATACAGATAATGCTGTACTCGCTCATCCCTAGTTGCTACCTTTTGACTGAAACTGAGAAGTGCTTAATACTTATTCTACCCAATTTGCCCTTGTCCTGTCAGTCGCACGGCACAGTGGCCTGACCTTTCTGCCCTTTGATAAAAAACTGCTTGGCCCCTGAACAGCTTCAGAGGAAGAAATCTGGTACAGCCGACAAGCAGCTCACTGTGTCACATGATCGACGGAGAGCTTGCAAGTTAAACAAATAGCTTCAAAAACACCTGAACCTGTCTGTTTGTTCTTTAACAAGCATTAACTAGCGCACCAGGACAGCAGGGTCAATACTGACGCCATATCACCAGTATTATGACTGAGCAGGAATCCTCAAGATACGTTCACTTTCAGAGAGCTGGATATCAGAGATAAAACTGTTCTTGAAATACCGGTGTATCATTTTATTGTCACCAATACGTAGGCCTGTCATAGATAATGCTCATGTTACTGCCATAAAAAAGGCACCTTAAAAAGGAAATGGCGGGTACAATCTGACAAACACCTGATAAGATAAAGCTATAATGGCATTCCATGTACTTAAACACACCCTTAATGAATGTTATTCCAAATACATTTTTAAAATGCAATTTTCTTATTTATTTGGTATATATTTTACACTTGGATACATGTTTACATGTCGGAATTTGAGGTGGATCAAATAAAGAAGAGGCTAAAACAAATGAATAACCCCTGAATGTGAGGAAGATAGTCTTGAAATGTACTAAATCCTGTTTGATATAATTTGTCAGACAGTGGCACATTTTACACTCAATGCCCCGCCAGAATAAAAAGCATTTATTTCATCCGTGGATGACAAGTGTCTGAAAGTACTATTTATGATTTGAACATGAAAACAGAGTGAAATGCAAAATCTTCAAAGACTAGGTTGAAACTGACACATTTCTTTGACACAGTCTGTTAAGGAACATAACGTTACATTTTTAAAATGGATTAAATTAAGTTCAGATGCAAATGTGATGCTTTCCTTTCCCACAATAAAATGATCTGTGACAGGTTCTGATTGATTGAGCCATTAATTCTTTTCAGAAAAAGGCAATTTATAATAACATTTCTTTAGGCAAAATGTCCAGGACTCTATTAAAAGCTGGATAGGCTGTGTCCATGTTTGAAAAATGAAGCCACGCTACTTTTCCTGAATACATGAGAGTTTGCAAAAGCTGTTTTCTCTCAGTCCTGCTTCCTGGAAGCTGGTGATAATTTGGGACCTAAATCTCACTTTCAACCCTCTCTCTCTCTCTCTCTCTCTGCTGTATACCACACAAACAATCTTAGCAATGCACCTGGGAATTGGGGAAAAAAAAACACGCTTCTGTTACTCAGTCCAAATGCAGCCTGGGTCTCTAAATCCATTAAACAATTGTTTCATGCTCTCCACTCACCAAAAATACCCTGAGCAGACGATTCTGGGTGTACAAAGGTTAAGGCAGACTGTTCAATATTAAATCCAACCAATTATGCTTGCATCTCATAAAGCAGCGTTCTGAGCAAAGCTGCATTATCATTCATGTCACTTCTGTCTACATCACAACTCCAGCAGACGTCACACGGACACATTTGCTAGTGGCATCACTGCTATGCTAGTGACTAGTCTCATTATCCCTTTAGAAGAAAACAGGCTAATTAGATTTTTACCATGGCACCAATTCTCCATAATTCATTGACATCCATCATTTGTATCATGGACGTAGTCCAAACACATACACTGGGTTAGGCATGATGCGAAACAGTACAAAATACGGTCTTAAAAAACTAATTAAATTCCGGTGCTTACCAATAAAAAACA
This sequence comes from Etheostoma cragini, assembly GCF_013103735.1. NCBI lineage: Eukaryota > Metazoa > Chordata > Actinopteri > Perciformes > Percidae > Etheostoma > Etheostoma cragini. Next base: position 4,066,163 of record NC_048411.1, on the reverse strand, counting down.
AATTTCAGTGATCAATCACCTAGAAAGCTTCCGCAACAGCTCTGTAGTGAGTGAGGAAATTTACTTTCCCCACTTGGCCCCGGACATTTCTAATCAACAGAAGACTAAATCTCAAGTCTGGCAACTGTGGAATAATTGAAAATGTGCTTTGTGGAACCCAATTAGATTTACAGGTGACCCCTTCGCTACCGATTTATTTGTCAGAAATCGCCAAGCACCTGGGTTTTGTGGTTTTCACACATGCAGTTTTTCTCCCTGCTGCACTCTTAAATAAACGGTTTCTATATGGGTGGTGTGAAGCCTTGTGTGTGTCGGGTGTGCGGAGAAGGAAACACACACACACACACACACACACACACACGCAAACGCAGAGGGAATAGATGAGCGATCACATTTCTTGACAATCGAATCTAGACAGATAGAATGACACAAGGTATGACACAGACAGCCCAAAGATACCAAGGCATTCTTACTTTCTTTTTGGCCATACAGATTGAGGTTAAGATGTTTAAACTTCTAACTTATTAATATCTGACTATTCCCAATTCAATGTGATCTTATCAGCCTACAAGCAAACACCTGCCTGACCACCCGTAAGACGCCTGTCTAACGTTTCAGCTTCAGTGCAAACAATAGGATTTTACTTTTTTTTGGACCTGGTCCCTTTTAGGGGGGTTTAAAGATGACTGTTGGTGTATAGGAGACTACAAGCTTTGTGTGGTTGAGTTCAAGTGTCCCATTTTCTTCATGGTCTACAGTTAAATACCGTTAAATCGCAATGTTGTGTACACAGATTATTTGTAAATTGATGTGGTGGGGTGGAAAGACAATTTTACACGCTCATTACGTGCACATGCTCATTCTGTCATTGCTACATAATGCATGAAAACCATTAAAGGGAACGGCAAAGTCAGGATTCTGAGATAGTGACATCTCTAATAGATGTGTACTGATAGTGTTGTGTCATGTACAGTGGCTTGAATAAGTTTCCACACCCATGCTAAAGTTGATTAAAAAGAGGAATAAAAAAATGCCTCAATTCAAAAGATTTAGGAAAATCCAACCTTTTAAGGACACTAATTTTCTTTGTGAATACATAATGTATGGTGAAAAAAAAAATATTCTTCCTTAAAATACAGGGGGCATAAGTATACACACCCCTATGTTAAATTCCCATAGAGGCAGGCACATTTTCATTTTTAAAGGCATGTTAATTCATGGATCAGGATACTATGAATCCTGGTAAAGTTCCCTTTGCCTTTGGAATTAAAATAATTTGTATTCCTATTTTTTTTTATAATTTTAGCATGGGTGTGTAGACTTATTCTAGCCACTGTACATGTTCCAGGCAGACATCAGGCATGCATACCTCAACTATGGTGGTTTTGGCTGCCTTGCACATAGGTTGGTTGAAGTTCCTGGCTGTTTTCCTGACATAGAAGAGCAAGAAAGAGATGACATGCAAACAAATAACAAACAATAATAACTATAATATTTTAACCAAAAGCAAAAATACCCAATAAACTCAAAAAACCCTCAGTGTAACAGTCATTATCTAATCTTCTGTGTAGCATGTTAGTTAACTGGAAGAGACTGCACTCTTGTGGAGAAAGACTTTACTACAGCTTCTAATTTCTACACAGCAGGTTGGTTTAAATTACCATACTGATTCTAGATGGAGAATCAATACTTAATTAGATTGTGTTAGAACCAATGAGGTTATCCGTGCATACGTCTAAATAATTAATATCTTTGACCTGGAACTTAATTAGTAATGATCAGTGATGATCCTAACCCTATCTTGGAATGAGAGTGCTGTCTTAATAATTCAAGATATAATATAAAATGATATGCTAATTTGTTTTATTGTCACGACAGAACAGAAGAACGTTAAAATATATTAAAGTTTGGATAAATCAAATGTATAAAAATACAAAACTTAACATATAACACTTAAAGTCCTTTGAACAAAAACACAATAAAAGAAAAAATAAGCATGTGTTGCCAACAGGGAGGTTGTAGAGCGCTCTCTAGTGTCCTTATTTTATTTTTTAAATATCAATTTCTAAGAATTATTTATTTGTCATTATAAATGATTCTGATTTAGATTTTTTGATCGGCCATTATAAATGCCGATACCGATAGATCGGGAAATGCCCAATCTATCGGTCGGGCTCTAATAGAAGCTAATGCTAATACAGTGATAGGTTCACAAAGTTAGAACAAACAATAGAAACCCGTAGCTATTACTGATTAGAATCAGTCCATATAGCACATCCCTTAAAGACATTATGAAACATAAGGTTAAGGTTCAAATAACTGAATTCCCATTGCTAAGAACTTCTCAAGCTGAAAAACAAATCCAACCTTTTCTTAAGTTACCGTTTCACTCTCATCACATGACATGAGACATGTTGTGCAAACACAGGCAAGGTGATTAAGACAAGGCTAATGGGCTCTGAGGCAGGAAGAAGCTGAAACCTTTACTAGGTCAACACTGGTATTGTCACAATACAAAAGGTCTGTGCTGCTGATGTGTGACCGGTAAGCTGCTTGCATTCCATGTCATCTGTTACCTGAAAATGATGTTTCCGGCCTTGTCAGCTTTCCATGCCTTGACCAGTGCAAAGTCTCCAGTGATGGCCTTCTCCATGATGTAGTGCTTGCCATTGAACTCCCGCACCTGGTCATTGACACACAAGTCATGGAGTGAGTTGGGGATGAATCAGAATCAGAATCAGGAACACTTTATTGATCCCCGAAGGGTATTTCTGGGGACCTGTTTAACAGCATTTCCACCTTTGGCCCAGATACTTGACTCTAGACCTAGATTAGTCATTTCTGCTGATTTTTTATCATTCACTCAAGAAAATCAATAGCACAACAAACATTCACGGCAAGGCATTACGCCATCTGTGAAAAGCATTATTTGGAAGGTGAAGAACTTCAGATTTTTTTCTCTCGTTATTTAAATGCAGTAAAATGGGGCCTGCTACAACACTAGAACCAAACCGGACAAACGAGTTGCAATTTCCATTTGAAAATGCTGGTAACGTTCCCAGACGTGAGTCTTGCTTCGTGCTCTAAATGCATATGTTCACATGACAAACGTGAACTCATTTCAACCATCAGTCCTCCTTCAGCATATTTTTTATAGTGTAAAGCCTATACTGATTCATTTATCCAAAGCATGGAAGTTGTCTTTCACTTCTGGCAAAACAAGCTTTTGGGAAGCAAATACGGATAGGTGCCAGAGGTGGATTCAAGACTACTTTAAAGGACACCTAAGTTTGACAGCAGCTCTCAAACCACCAAACAAACTCTCAGGACAGGGGCCATGTGTCTGGATAAATATAAGCCATTGACAACACTCTCACCTCTCTCTTCTCACTGGCGATGGCAATGCTGCCGTCTTTGTTGTACTTAATAGGGGAGCCTCCCTCTTGGATCAGTGTGCCATAGCCAGTGGCTGTGAAGAAGGCTGGAACCCCAGCCCCCCCAGCCCGGATCCTCTCCGCGAGGGTTCCCTGTGGGGGAAAGGGTGTCAGGTTAGAAGATTAGTACAACACATAAATGTCAACTGCACGACTTGGTCTATACGTCATTTGGATGTTAGAATTTAACATGTCAAGACTTTTTTTGTGATCCCATTTTATTATTATTTTTACATATTTAAGAAATAAACTGTGACAATTAAAAACAATACACGGAAACAAGAACGCGTCCAAGGGCCAACAAAAAATAATAAAGTATAACAACATTTTTGCAGATAATAATTAAACAGAGGAAAGACGGGAGGGAGGGAGACACGCAGAGACACACACACACACACACACACACACACACACACACACACACACACACACACCATTTTCCCATCTTTTATATATTTAAATATTTGTTCTTATATTCTCAGATTTTATTTTTATATTCTATTCTTATTATTGTTATTATTTCATGTATATTGTATGTATGTATATTTTTTCCTATGTGCTGCTGTAACACTGTAATTTCCCATTTTTTTGGGATCAATAAATATCTATCTATCTATCTATCTATCTATCTATCTATCTATCTACATACACAGGCACAAGACAAGGGACCAAACACCTGCGCGAGTTAGAGGTCATGTGCGGATGGAAAGGTCGTGTGGCGTTTTCCGACGGGTCACAATCATCCTCTTTAGAGCTTTAAGTCCAGCAAACGGAGCACGTTTCTGAGTCCCAGAGAGCTGAAAGGCTCACAGGTCATTCAGAATCAAGACCTATCAACTATTTGACAAATCTGGGCCAGGAGCTTCACCTTAAGCCGCCATCTCTGTCCAGCCGATCACGTGACTCTCACATTTCGAGATTTCTTGACTGAGTTTGTGTTTTCATATGCGACATCTTTTGTACTTGTGGAGAAAATGCACGTCTGTGAAGGATCTCAGTCACTGACGTCATGGTTATCCGAGGAAGATTAAAATCAAGGGCTTGGTTAGAGGGGGCACAAAGACGCGTCGAGCAAACTGAAGAGAGGCGAAACAGCTTCAAGCACCTCAGACCAGGTCCAGTTGCCCTTGATGTTGACCTTCCTTGGGTATTAATGTACAAACCAGTCCAAATGGGGTGTTTTTCTGACCAACCTGTGGTGTAAGCTCCACTTCCAACTCCCCGGCCAGATACTGTCGCTCAAACTCCGCGTTCTCCCCGACGTATGAAGAGATCATCCTCTTGATCTGCTTAGTCTTAAGCAGCAGACCCAGGCCAAAGTTATCCACTCTGAAGAAAACAAACACATGGTATGTTGAACGTTAAAATAAGTGCAATTAGGCTTCAGTGTATTGAACAAAAGCAGTCTGGTTGTTTTAGGGCTGGGACGGTATGCCTTTGTCCCAATTTGATTCTTTTACGATACATGTGATTCTATTCATAATGGGATTTTTATTTATTGCAATTCTAGAGCTATTGCGATTCCATAGTTTTGAGTATTTGGATTTTTTTTTTTCATTCCTTAACAAAAAAAACTTCCAGAGACAATTTATCATGATACATTTCTAAAAACTAATTGTTTTCTAAAATTAATGATCACAGGTCAATGTGGCATTTAATTTATTTGTATACATGGATTTTCTGCATTTTCTGTTTTGCTGGAAACTGATATGACTTCGTTGCCATTGGCGGTACTGTATAAACAGAGAATATTAGGGTGGAACATTGAAAAAAAAAAAAAAGTGATTTTAGAGAAATAGTCGTTGAAAAAAAAAATTGTTGCACAAAATAAATCACAATATACATACAGTACATATACTCAAATTTTTCAATATTTATTTGGAAACATCACTCACCATCTCCATGCAACCTGCCAGAGCTTATGGAGCAGTTTGACAAAGACGAATGGGGGGGGAATGGTAGTGTCTGATAGATCTGTCAAATCTGATATATAACACCAATGCCACTAAAGGTGCCTCTACTCTTCAAAGGACGCAAATACACATGCATTCATATGTATTTGTATGTATTCATATGTATCCATAGCAATTATTTTGTGTTTGATATTGTCAAGATGCGTGGCCAGAGTGTCAAACAAGTGATAAGAAAGCAAAAATCTTGAATTCCTACACTTTTCCAACAGTGTGGCCAAATTCAGCCAAGTTTAAAATAAAACAAACAAACTTGAAACTATCGAAAGAAAACTTGAGCAAAAACCTTTTTTTAAATGTACTTTTACCAAATGAAATAAAGCCCATGCTTATCATCTATACTCCCTACCATGGATCAATTCTTTCCAAAACACGTGTTTGGGCCAGCACGGCTGCTGGACCCTGTACAACTAATCAATCATTTAATCCTTACCTAAGCACATGTTTGTGGCAGCACAGTGTCTCGTCAATACACTGTACAACTAATCAATCGATCAGTCAATCAATTCTTATCCAAGCACATGTTTGTGGCAGCACGGCTTCTCGTCAATACTCTGTCCAGCTAATCATTTCTGTCCTCTCTTCAGCAGCGGAATGCCACTGCCTTCATATGGCTCTCAATCTGCCCTGGACTGCACCACTATGTCTCAGAGGTGTGTAACAGTTCCCTAACTCACCCGGCAAGGGAAAAGAACAACGCATAAAAAATAATTATAATTAAAAAATAATAATGACATTGCAAAATCTCCACAAAGCTAGACTCACCGTGTGCTCCTCCATACAATTAAAGGACACTTTAGGTAGCCCCCCCCCCCCCGATGAAATGCATCTAACAACACAATTTAATGTTGTCACCAAAAGGTGTCACTAGAGGAGCGACTGCACTTTAATAACCCGGTGATGCTAATCTTGGTATCAAGTCTGATGATGACACTATAGGATGTCAAGCATCAATTTTTAAACATGGGCAAAACGTCATTTGAAAGCAATAAAAACGTAGTGCTGTGTGTCCTTTCTAACTTTTCTTTTGCTTTTTACTTTTTCCCCAATGAAAGTTATTGTGTTACTAGGGTTGTTGAAATACTCATGACATGGATACTGTATATGAACTGAATGACTTTGTCTGGCTGGTCAGTCATTAACCTATGAAGGCATAGTCTTTATAAACCTTTTATAAAAACATATAAAGCAGGTTTTAAAGAGGCCATTTCTTGTGATCTAAGATAAAAGCACGTGACCCTAATCTCAGATGCTGACAATCAATCATGTTTTAGTTGTTACATGAAACAGTACGAGGTACAATTCCGAGGAAATGTAATCCCATCAGCAGCTACAAGATATCTCAGCCATGTGGTCTCAGAATACCAAAAACACATGACTAAAAAGCAACCCTGTCACACAAGCCTCTAGTGTTACAACACATCATAGGTAGTCTACATGGGGATTTGACTGATGCTAACATTGTGTGATCTTGTGCATGGCACTGCCGGACATGCATGTGTGTTTGAAGCCAAAACTTTGTCAAACTTAAGTGAGTGGACTCTTGTATCAGGACACACAGAATCAGTAGAATCAAAATGCAAGCTAATGCTCATTGATCAGAGCAGTCTCCAGCAGTGAACCTAATTTCTGCCTTTTATACGGAATCTGTACTGTTTGTGTAACATCACTGAAGCAGCTGATTAACAAATGAATGTAACGCTGCAGGGGGTTGCAGTTCTGTCACAGCTCAATGATATCCTGGTGTACAGCTGAATCTCTCTCATCTAGTATTACAGTGCAAAAGCCCACCGAGTCCGTGTGTGTTCTACAAAGTTTCCCCATTATGCTACAACTTTCAAAGAGCAGAGCCTCGGTACCCCAGGGTATTGTTCATGATTATTGTATAGAGACATATAGACACAAACCATATTTTTTTCGGCCATTTACCAAATGAAAGCCATTTTTAATCCTCCTAGCTAAAACTTGTGTAAAGAAGTAAGAAATGCCCTCTCTGTTACAATGTACAAGAAACACAAAGTTGAGACTTGAAGAGGACTAACAACCCATTCAGGCATTTAAAAAGTTGCAAGCAGAGCAAGTTACATTTTTAGCCTTAGGAGACTTCAGTATAAAATTACATTACTTAACTAGTTTCCCCTGCCAACTACTTCTTTCCCCTTCCATGGCAACACGCTTTCGCTACAACTAAGAAGACAGTGGATATACTGTGCGGTACACAGGCCGCAGATTTTTATGAAACAAGGCTAGTCAGTCACGGCACGTGTAACACATTCCTGCCAACGTCAATGTATCGCTCAAATTTCAACTCTCCTCGTTGCAATATAAGCCAGAGGCAGGGCAGGCAGTAGTAGTCTGAACATGTAAAACATTTAATAAAAAATATATACTGTACATATATTCATGCATACATATACACAGTATGTGTATATAATTAAAATGACAGATCAATAAGGTCATGTACTGTACATTCCAGCACAATCTTCCAAAATGTACTATGTACAGAGGTGTCAAGTAAAGTACAAATACTTCATTATCTTACTTTAGTAGAAATTTTGGGTATCTTCACTTCACTGGAGTAATCATTTGACAGCTTACCTTTTACTTCTATTGCTTACATTTTCACGCAATTATCTGTACTTTCGAACTCCTTTCATTTTTTTAAATAGCCTTGTTACTCCTATTTCAGTTTGGCATGTCAAAATGAAAAAAACATATCCAGATAAATAGTGCCATCCGGATACAGTGAATTAGATTGTGGTTGGATGAGAACATGGCACAAATCACGTCACACTCCAGCAGGGGAATAGCAGACGTATGTAGCCTAGTACCAAGATGTCCATGGCAGAGACGCAAGAGCTCTTGAGCAAAATGTCCCAACCAAGCGCCGGCAATTTTCTTGTCCAGTGTTGTTATGTCACATCCGTTGCCCTCTGAGATTCCTGCTGCTAAGCTTTACATTAACATTCCAATAAAGGCTATTGATGACATGCCTCCAAAGTTTGACTTTTTGCACCATTCCAATACTTTTTAGCAACTAGTCCTCATATCTTCCGCTCCATGAAACACGTTAATGCTCAGTAGTACACACATAAGGTTCTTTAATGTATTTACATTGTACTAAAATGCGTATATTCTCAATGGGGCATGAATGCAACTGAAACAGATGCATCCAAATGTTTCAATGTTAACATTTTAAAATCATATGATAGTCATTAGGGTCTTTTTGGGGAGGTGGGGCAGTGCACTATTGGCCCCTGTGGCGCGGCTTAAGCTTTAGTCCTAAATGTCATTTTTACCCTCTTACATTACTTTTACACTTTAACCCTTGTGTTGTGTTCCCATCAACCATGAAAAAGAACGTTTTGGTCACTTTTTTGCAAAAATATTTTTACTTTTTCAGACATTTTTGTTATTTTTACAATATTGTGGATGCTTTTTTTTTTATTCTTTTTCCAACGTTTTTTGATATTTTTAACGTTGACATTTTCAGCGCTCATTTTGACGGCCCATTTTTTGTGAGAAAAAAAAACTAAAACAGGTCCAATTTGACCCAAAGATTACATGAGGGTTGAGTAGTTTTGAAAGCAATACTTATGCACTTTTACTTGAGTAAAAAGCAAGTAATTTTAAACCCCAGTATCTATGTTTCTACTTGAGTAATGAATGTTGACACCTCTGTATATGTACTATAGTTCTTCTTAAATAAACTTGTAGACTGTAATATGCATAGCGTGTCCCACTGTGTTGGAATTGGCTGAGATTGCTCAGAAACTAAACAAAAGAGAAAAAAGCCACTATATGCAGGTGGCTAGAATCTTCCCCAACAACTACTGTCTGCACAGGGAAACATTCAGGTGGAGCAATGATTGTTCAGAGGGATTCCATGGCTCAAGCAAATATTTTGAGTGCCTGTTCCAATAATCAATATTTACCAAAAAATCAAAGTCCAGAAAGAAAATTCTAGTGAAGAGTCAAATCTGTGATGCACATTATCCTATTACATAGAACTGTTTCTGGCTAAAACAACTACTGGCATGGAGAAATGTATCCACAGAGACTTAAAAGCCATTTTAATCTTCATACCTACAACAACTAACTACAATACTACAATAAGTTTCATTGTGTGCTACCACGTAGGTGATTCTAAATCTCAATTTTGCAGTTTTTTGTCTGCACAGACAAGTTTTTCTTATGTTGAGAGTGCATTTTATTACAGAAACTGTATACTGCAATTACAGTAGCTAAAAAAAGGGAAAAGCTACTTAGTTCCTGACTGTAAGTTCTGTCAAATAATAGCCACCATCAAGTTGGCAATACCAATCCACGGATAGTCACGCAAAGAAGTTTGTAGATGATAAGAAGTAGGGATGCAATGCAATTCTCCAAAATAAACAGAATATCAGACCAAATTGTAATTGATTTTAGAGTTGACCACAGAGTAATATTTAGCTTTTTTAAAGACAAAAGTGATAAAATATACAATTAGAGTTTGTACTGCAAAATGAATGTGCAGTAGGTTGACGTTCAATCCTTTTGTAAGCCAGTGTCAGCGCTTTCAATGTAAAAATGAAAGAATTTGTGTTTGAGTTGTTGAGAAAATATATTATTTTAAACTGCAGTCTGTAGTCAGAGGGGAAAATAGGAGAATTCATTTTGTGTTTCAAAATTAAGTAGATAAGATCACGTTTTGGTCGCTGTCTCAAGTTGCAGTGTTGCCATGTAAACAATTCAGTTTACTGTGTGGCTGCACGGAAAGACACTGTCAAGACAAATGACTGTTTCCTAGTGTCTAAGACAAACATCAACATTGGGCTAAACAATGTCCAGAAAAACTGAAGCGAGAAGCTCAGCTGCCAGGGCATGGGTAAATGTTGCATTTAGGTGTTGAATGTGGTTTTCTTTGCACAACTTTTCTACTGAGAAATGTATTCTTCAGTCTTAAATGGGTTTAAAACTTGTCTCATTCCTCTAAAACTGCAAATTTAAAAAGGTTACCTCACATTTTAATTTTTGCAATTTGCATTCCCTTAATAATAAACGTGTGTTTTCTAAGATTATCACAATTCTGATTTTTCCGAAAATATTGAGCCATGGAGCCAGTGCATAGCAGAAACAATGAGGAAGTCTTTAGCTTGAGATACTGCATATCAAGGTAAGCTATAACAGTGCATAATAAAGGGCATTGAGGTCAACAACTTATGCCAAGAGCCAGAAGGGAAACCTCTGAAAGACACACAATATCACCTGACCACTGGAGGAGCTGCAGTCACTGCAACAGACCTTCTTCTTAAAAAAACTGACAAGTTATCCTAACTTCAGGTCATTTCTCCAATTAACACTGCAGGTTTGAGGATACAGTGACAAGGTCACCAATACGAGACAGCCTCCGTCATGAGTCCAACTAGAGCTGGGCAATATGTTAATATAATATCAATATTGTGATATGAGACTAGATGTTCTCTTAGATTTTGGATAGCGTCATATCGTGATATAGTGTAACTGGTGTCTTTCCCTGGTTATAAAGGCCGCATTACAGTCAATTGATGTGATTTTAAAAAAAATTATGTATCTGTCCTGTTATTTGCCTTTACCCACTAAGTCATTATATCCACATTACTGAGGATTATTTATCAAAAAGCTTATTGTGTAAATATTTTTGTGAAAGCACCAATAGTCAACACTACAATATCATTGCAATTTTGAGGTATTTGGTCAAAAATATTGGGATTTTTGATTTTCTCCATATCGCTCAGCCCTAAGTCCAATAAGTTTCCCGTTCACTAGCTGGAGAGCTACACAGGAGTGACAGGGGCCAGCCTGGGGGGGGGCATTACAATGACATAGAAAAATTAAGACCTGTTTTAAATATTTCAAGACCTAGTACACAATTCTTTGAGGAATTTAAGACTTCTTAAGGCCTAAAATGTTGACTTTGAATTTTTTTACTTTTTTAGTATTTTTAAGACACTATAATGTGTTACTGCAAACATGTGCAGGTTTAAATATGACTCGAACCATAATCAGAATAATAAACAACCTCACCTCTAGCAACATATCTTAAAAACCAGGTTTGGATTTTGGAGTGGCGATTGTGTTAAACTAACATTAAAATCAAGCCTCACCATGGAATGCACTGCATTAAGCACACAGTTACACGCAAGCATCTGCATGTTTGCTAAGCATGCATGCCTCCTCCGCTCCACACACTGGTACAAAATTATGATACATACTTTTTCTCTGATTGTATACCATATTATACTGATGACTTGAAACAAGATAACCATGGAACCATGGTCTGTCCTTGTGAAAGGCCCAGGATGTTTCTGGGGGCTAAGCAGGCGGAGGAGATTCCCAGACACAATGAGATGAACTGACACTATTGACTTTGTTATGACTTTGTATTAACATCTACTTTGTATTAATAAGTTGCAGTAGAGAGCTTCCAGTTGGGCATTTCCTGTAGTGTGGAAACCGTCTCCTTGTGTTCACAAGTAAAAATGAACTTTGATATTTAACTTCAGGGGTCTATGTCTATTCTTGATGATGAAATTATTCTAACACACACACACACACACTTACCCTGCATTGTTGCTGACTGCAGTGAGACCGTTAACGCCGGTCTTCAGTAAACTGTTGATAAGATTCTCCGGGATACCACATAATCCAAAGCCTGTGTTGGAACACACACACAAAAAAAGAGTAATGAGTGATGCATAATAAGCAAAAACAAATGGAAGCAACCAATAAGTGAATGCCCAATATGTGAAGGGTTAACTTTGATAATGTAAGGTGGAACCTTCACCTAGTAGTTGATAAGAGACATTGCAGATTTGGAAAGAAAAAAGAAATGACCTTTCCAGTAGTTACAAATCACACCGAAAAAACCCAAAGTCCGAAACTATGGTCAACATTGGATCAAGCAGGAGGCATCTCTAGTCATGTGTGGATCGGGTGTTTCTAATATTACAGAGTGATGCAGATTCCTGTTAGAGTTTTTTCCCCTCAGACAGAGGGGTGACACAATGGAAAATGTGTAACAAAGTCACTCCGAACTTGACTATTTTAGGAGCTGTGGAATTTGCGGCTGCACTTTTGGGGATGGTCATTACCCACCATGCCACACAGAGCTTGGCTGTTAATTGGTTATTGAACAGACATTGTTGAACTTTCACAAAACTTGTTGAAAACTATGTTAATTGACCAGCACTGTCATCGAGGTGTGCATTTAGCCATCCGATAATCTTTGTGTTTGTGGATCTTACCTCCTACAAGAATGGTAGCTCCACTTGGGATATCTTTGACCGCCTCTATAGGATCGGAGAAGAACTGGGATCTTCTATGGCTGGAGGTAGAAAAGTAACAGCTGCACGTCTGTAGAAAGGAGAACAAGAGATGCATAAAACACTTTCATTTATTTATTTTTTCCCACCAGAAAGATTACACATATTTTACCATTTGTACAGTTGATTTGGTTTATTTAACCCTAACCCTAACCCTAAATATACAAAACTGCTGAACTAGCCCACAGTCAAGAATCCCAACACTACAGTTAACTAAGGACTCTAACCTGAAATCCTCTGTGTCATCTCTTATCCACTCTAACTGTACCTGTAGCGCCAATTTTTCAAAAATAATTTTACAGGACCATTTGCCACCATTAATTTCCCTGACAGTAGCTACAATGGATTGGACCATGATTACATTCACCATACCCATTATATTCACCCTTTAGTATTATGGTGCTGGTTTTGTATGTGTAATGTAATTTTATGATGATCGTAAACCTGTAATACTGGCATTGGATATTAAAAAATGTGTCATTTCTGACTGCTTTTTAAAATATTGAACTATTTCTAAAAAATGAACTCAACAATCGTCAACGTCGGCATGAAGCTGGACCCACTGGTGACGGTGGCAGCGAAGAGGACACTGGACAAACTGCTGGACATTATTGACAATGCCTTTTTTTTCTATGTCTATCACTTTGTATTGGGTTGTTTCTAGTTGCCTTCCTCTTTCGTAACTTTCCTTTATCTACAAAGGGACTGCCATTCTGTATACACCTTGTTATGCAATATTGCTTATTTAACAGAATGAAACATACTCCTGTCTATATTAATACATATTTATTGCAAGAAAGAAAAGTTATCAGATATCAGTTAATGGAAAGCTAGGTATTACTGTCATCCAGGGGATTTACAATTGGTCAAAAGGTTCAAATTACTATATCAATTTGCAGTAAAATCAGTTACACTGATTCAAGATAATGCTCAAAAGGGCCATGTTACCTCGAGCATTTCCTTAATTTAGATTCCCTATTAGTTGTAATTTCACGCTGATATCCAAAACCAAACATAACTAACTTGTACAATGTCATGACTTTGGGCAATGACATAAAATGGAAATATTGTAATGAGTTTGTGTTCAAATCGATGCAAAAATCCTTGCTTGGGTATAATATGACAGCACTTTTCATTTCACCTACAACACACCTTGACATTAGACCCGTGTGCTGAATATAGAACTGCGGGTTTGTGACATCATGTGATGTGTCTTAAGTCACTGACCCACTGCAAAGTCATATTATTAACACTTTGTAATATGGTTTTGAACTGTGTACGAAAATATGGAGTATCCCCGCCGTAGCCATCCGTTTGAGGTCAATTCGCAATATCATTATAATATAAAATGAAATAAATCCAAAAGGATGTGTGAAAATAGGTCAATTCCCCTTACTAAAGGCATTAATCTCTGGTCCAGTATCTGCATTTCGAAAAATCAAATACAGTCTTCATATTAATATGACGTTAATCTTACCCCAATCATTCGCAACCATCTCATTTCAACAAAGATATTTCTACAACCAATTAACGTAACCGTTTAATACCAACCTTGGTCAATTGGAGATAAGCCACATTTATTTTGGTTCTGCAGGGATTTGAGACGTTTTTGTAGAAAACATTCTGCGCTCTGTACAAAGCTTTGAAAGCCGCCATGTTTTAGAGCTATAGATACACGGAGGATGAGCCGATGAGCAGAGTGAAGGCTCCAGCCGGTGGAAGACAGATGATGTATGCTGAAACGTCGGAAAATGTGGCTACCAGCAGTGCACACACCAAAAAGTCAGAGCCACAAAGACATTGGCTGGTGGCTCAATGGGCTGGACCAGAGGCTGGACCAAGCGGTAGGGGATAGAGGGGGCTTGGCAAGCTAATTTGAATTTAACCGTTTCAGCAAAACCACAATACGGTGGCCGGCCAGGGAAAACGCGCTTCAACGCCCCCCCTGGTGGCTGAAAGTGGCATTAAACCATAGACAGTTAAAGAAATGGATCGACAGATCCCATTGTTCTGGACGGAGACGAGTGAGGATGATTTGATTCGCTAAGCACTTTTCCGCTGAGGGCTGAGCGTTACTGCGCAGCCTCCAACTGAGCTGGACGACGTAGATGTGACGTGAGCAACATGTCTGAAAGCTGTAAGTCTTCTGGTAGCTGTGCAAGAAAAATCTCGATCATTCCCAATCAGCAGTGATGGAGTAGGAAGGCATTTGCAAGGAGATAACATAGAGACAGGCTAATTACTGTTAACTAACATGCTTGTTAACATTGGCAATTCAACCTAAACCGTGTTGAGTTTTAAAAAGTTAAAAACAGTGTTTTGAAAACAATGTTTCCTGCCTTTTGGGAGCCACCCTTGCTGGGCCAGACTTGACTAAGATCAAAGGAAATGTATTTCCCAGTAAACTTGAATAGAATTAGCACTACCATGATAAAAGACCTTTACCTGTGACCTGGAGTAAACCTGACAATTCAGAGATGGGACCTGATCCTGAGAAAACATCTGACCAATAGGGAAAGATTTAATTGGAGGAACACCCTCATCTTGTTTGGAATAAAACTGGGACGTGGTGATGATTTGGGGGCTGGTCTCATGTGACTCCATCAGGGAGAAGTAGGGATCAAGTCCGCTGTCAGCTGCAATGTTATTATGTTTTATGTCGTATTTTCTTTGTCTTATCATCTTCATCATGCTGTTTCATTAAACCTTTTCTTAATTCTCAATTGGACCCTCAGTCTCAATCAAATCAAAGAACAGGTGATAGTTAGATTTTTCTAACAACAGCTAATGGAAATCCAAACTGCCTGCGAGCTTCTCCTGACATTACGGTGATTTGTCGACTAGAGGACAGCAAGTCGCGTGGTTAGCCTATTTTTACAAAAACGTCTGCTACGGAGCCATAACGTGAGCTACAAGGTAATGAAGCCTTTCATACATTGTCGTGTTGCTTCAGAAATAAATACTTGACAAATTGCGTCTTCAAACGCTTCATTTGTGAAGTAATTCACTGTCAAAGTGACGTCAAAATGAATGGCAGGGAATAGGATGCTAACGGCGGGTGATGGCTTCGTAGCATTAAAATGGCGCCTCTGGAGCGAACCTTCTTTAAGTGTCTATGGGAGCTACGCTTAGAGAGGAGAAGCTTACCCCCTTGCATTAAACCCGTTCTCTCCATGTTAGCGGATGGGCAAAACAAAATTTCTAAATACGCGTTAAATACTTTTCCACGAAAATGGTTTGGGTCATTTTTTTGGTAATTGTGTTCACGGTGATGTTTGTTCGAATGCTAAGTTTGGTTTCCATTAGTTATTTGAGTCAATAGTAAGGGGGGTGAAACTTCGTGATTGACAGCTATGATTGACTCGCGATTGGTCGGTTCGCGACGACAAGCCCGCGACTCTGGTTCCACCCACCGCCTGATCACTTCTACAGAGCATAGACTGTATTAACGGTCTATGCTACAGGGGAAGATCTAGCAAATCGAAAATACCCGCTACTGTACAGACTGTGCACCGCCTTTATATTTTGACTTTACTTTAATACAGTGGGAGGAACTGGAGGAACAACATTGGATACGCGTCTTCCTTTTTATACAGTCTACACTTAACAGGCTGCATACAGAGATGACACATTGTAAATTAAAAAACACTTGAACTTCTTTTTTGTGTGGGGCATTTGCATCACGTTTCTC
Source organism: Etheostoma cragini (assembly GCF_013103735.1). Taxonomy (NCBI): domain Eukaryota; kingdom Metazoa; phylum Chordata; class Actinopteri; order Perciformes; family Percidae; genus Etheostoma; species Etheostoma cragini. The sequence continues at coordinate 4,049,725 of NC_048411.1, read as the reverse complement.
CCATAGACTGTATATTTATTGATATTAACGGTCTATGGTTGCTCCTAGTACATACGGTATGATGGATGTGTTTTGGCCGTAGTAGCCATAGACAGTTAAAGAAGGTTGTAGCCAGAGCATAGACCGTTAATACAGTCTACGAGCCAAAGTAGGTATAGACAGTAAGCGCGTTTTCCCTGCTCGGCCACCGTACTACAAAGTAGCCTACTCAGCGTTCGGCAAGATGCGTAACGTTTACGTCATTTTTACAAACGGATGATTAGGCAGTACCTGTTGTTTTTAAAGCTACCCCAGGCGCCCGCGGCACACACACACATAGAAAGATAAGAAAACATTTTTGTAACACACACGCGCACACACACACACACAAAACACGCGCGCGCACGTGAGTAGTGATGCATTCAATCCTATAAGAATAATCGGAAACAATATTTTCTGAATGCCCCCTCAACTCGGAAACTCGGCGAAAATGTTCTACACGACTTGACGGATTGGCGTCATGTTACGCAGAAACATGGCGGATGAACGTGTATTTTGGGCTATGATTTGGGGCTATTGGCATGGGTGTATTACTAACTGTCTATGGTGTATTAACGTAACCATATCGTGACATTAACCACTCGAGGCGCTAACCCCAACCATTAGAGCTGCTTCATAGAGTGGGTCTTGGCGTGGCCATAGTGGTATTTGAAAACAGCATAAATAACAAATATTGGTAAGGCACTTTTTTATTAATTCGCATATTTCAAATATATATATATATATATTTATAACTTTAGCAAATAGCTAGAAGTTAGAAGATGCAGTTAGAAGCTGTCCACGTATCGTGAAAAGGTTATTTATTAGCATTAACCCTGATAACAAAAACAATATTTTAGTGGTTTTAGAAAATGTAACGTTACTAGCACTAGAATAGCATCAAGCTGGAACTAAATGCAGAAAACGGCTCTTGTTTAAACGAGTTGGGCAGTAAAATACAACAATCTTTTTTGTAGCGTCCATTTTTCCACATTACGAGTCGTCAACACACCACATCGGAAACTTACTTCACAAATCTGGAAAAGGGACCATCCGAGGAGCAATTGAATGCAGCATCATCCCCAGTTCACGTGACGCATACTTTAGTCATGGCCGACGACTACAGGCGACAAGGTTTTGAGTTGGAGAGAAGGATATTTGAGTTAGACATCAAGTGTTCCAGTCTCAGAGCTGAAAAGCAAGGTATCGATAAGGCGTTGTTCATTTGTTTCTTCTTGTGACAAATCTTGGCACCTCGGATGCGTGGCTAGCATTCTTAGTCCATTCAGAGATAAATAAATATACGCAGTTTTTTAGCCAACTAGCAAGCTAGCTAACGTTATCCATCAGCTTGCAACTATAACAACAGTTGCTGCCTGATGAACATTTTATGTTGATAAATAATACTTGCCCTACGGTTAGTTAACAGGTGCTAAAATGTTGACTTCGCTACCAGCGCCATAGTAACATTTACTCACTGACCGATGGTTGTTTTTTTTGAAATATCTGGGTGCTAGCGAAACGTTAAGTTGGCTAACGTTAGCTAAAATGCAGTATTGACAAACTGTTAGCTGGCCATGAAACACGATGCTGCGTACTGTAACCGAGTGTAACTTCGCGTCATAGTAAATTATTTGAAGTTGAGTTAATTATTCATGTTATCCATTAGTCACTTTAATTCTATTTTATTGTTCTAATTGATTTTATTCTTATTTCCACATGTCTGTCCTTTTCATATCGCTCTACCATATATTGTGTCTGTTGTCTACTTGTTATAGTTACCCAATTGTTGTCATGTTATTGTTTGTTTAGCTAGCTTTCACTAGCATTCACTTCTGGATATCCTGCTTTTGGCTTACTTTTGTCTGTCAAAGCACTTTGCAAATAGTTTTTAAAGGTGCTAGCTATATACATAAAGTCATGTATTATTATTATTGTTACATTTAAACATTGGCAAACGCTTAAAATGTTAGTTAGCATTGTATTCCGTAATTGTTAATTACTATTTTGCTGCATAGCCCCACTGCTTTTAGCTTTGGAACGTTACAACTTGTTCTAGCGTAGCGAACTGTTTTGTATTAACATGTATTTAAAAAGCGTCACGTTGAAACCAGTTATATTTATAGATCTGTACTTGGTAACCTGTTAACATATCGTTCTTCCATAGATGATGACTATTTACAGAATGCGTCTGCCATACTAGACAAGTTGAAAAGCTATTACAGGCAAGGAGGGGAGAGTAGCAACCTTTCCAAGGTGCTTCAGGATTACACACAGGTACTTCATTACATTGAATGTCTAGAGCTGCAATTAATAATTATTTTCATTAGTTTATAATATTGGACTGTTTTCAATCATTTTGTTGAATGAAACATCAGAAAATAATACATATGCCCATCTTAATTTCCCCGAACTCAAGATGATCTTCATATCTGCATACCTATTCATACTAATGTATTAGATCATGGCAGGTTGAATGTACAAAACAAGGAAAGGTATCCTCAAATTTGAAAATTTGTAACCGCAAATGCTTAGCATTTTGCTTGATAAGTGAAAAAGAATCAACCAAAATTGCTTTGGGTTATTTTTTTCATTCTTACCCTTTAAGCCGCAATTTTGCAGAGGACCCTCAGTTTAGCCTTTTTGAGTTGAAAACCATAGGCAATACAATATGTACTTGGTGGATATAGATATAATGGAGTGGGAATGTAGTCCCAAGCTGCTAAAGAAGTTGCTATCCTGCCTTAAGAGGTGCTTAGTTCAAGGAACATTAAAAACAAGTGTGCTGTAGTTGCTAGTTGGAGGTTGTTTTGGTGATGTGAAGTGACTCTGACTGAAAAGGCTCTTAGTATCAAATTACCAATACATAGGGAGTTAATTAGATATTAGTAATGCTACAGAGTTAGCTTTTTAGAAGGGATAAATAAGAGTTTTGGAGAAGAGGCTACAGCTGTGGCTTCCTCTTCCTGGCAGGTATATTATCAGTTTCATTCCTGGTTTGGTCTACTTTTTATTAATTGGAGAACTCAATAGAGTAGTTAAGTGAGAAAAGGGAGGTAATTGTTTCTTATGACTTCTGGTGATTTTTGTTAATTTGAAAATGTTACTTAGTTTTCTTGCACCTTGTATTCAGTGTTGGTATATATTTGTTCTTCATCATTTAGGTGATCCTAGACATTACATTTTATGAAGAGAATAAACTGGTGGACCAGGAGTTCCCTGAGGACTGTTCACCATTTAAAATCCAGCAGCTCCTGCAAGACCTGACCGAGCCAGAAGTTTTGGCTGGGAGGCTAGCACCAGCACAAGAAGTGTGTATATGTGTTTCTCAACGTGATTTTGTGTGCATGTGCTGTACATGTTTTTTTTTTCTGGTTTATTATCAAGTATTTCCAGGCTAGATCCACTTCAATCTTCTCTTTGGTATATCGTTTTGCAAAAAACTCTTTCATTTACATTTACTTCCACGTCATTGTCTAACAATACTATTCATGTCTTTTGGTTATATAATAGGTGCAGTCTGTTTTGGGTCTAGAGCTGTTGGAATGCCTCTATTGGAGACGTGGAGCTCTGCTGTACATGTACTGCCACACCCTTCATCAACGAAAACAGTGGATTAAGAAAAACAAGGACACATTCCTTAAGGTGCCACATTGTATTTGTGAACAGAGATTTGGGCTTGACTGATTCAGACAGACATATGTACTTTGTTTTTTTTAAAACAGCTGTTTAGTATTAGGGCTGCATAGTCAATTTAAATTGTATTTTTATCCCAAAATGGGCTTGTGCAACATCTAAAATGCGGGGTGGGGGTAAATTGTTGGCATATGCAGTTTTTTTAGTAAGATCTCCATTAGCATCTGTCTGTCTGAAATGGTTCGATTTGTCCTAATGCTCATTAGACTCTATTTGAATCTAGTGTATTCAGGAGGGGGTGCGCTACCTAATGCGGATGCTGCAGGTGAGAAACTCTGTGAAGCTCAACGATGGGGTGGTGCTTCATGACACTGCTACAGCAAGCTTCTTATCTGAAGGTAAATATCCCAGCAGTTAATACTGTTGTCCTGCTTCAGTCCAGTTTAAGACAATTCTTCAGTTAAAGAAAACAATTCAAGTAGACCATGTGATCATACTTTTACCTTATGTTTTGGCCAGGTATCTTCTCAGACACACACCTGTTGACAATGATGTACATCGGGGAAATGTGTTTCTGGGCAGTCAAGTATGAGGACTGCAGCGCTGACACTATGGATCGCAAAGAAGATCGCCTTCAGTTTCGGGACATTGGCACACAGATCCTCAACAAATACGTGCTTGCATGTGAGGGCCCTCTGCAGGGCCAGGGCTGGAACACAGAGAATGCCAAGGAAATCCTTAGTATTTTACAGTGAACCAAGCTGTCCCTGTGTTGAAGATGCCCTCCGGCACAGATCTAAGTTCAGTATTCAAATGTGTGTCAACCCCAATAAAAATGGAATCCACCAGGTGGGGTGTAATGTTGTGAAAGGTTTAGGGGGAGCATGGGAAGAAAATGTTTGAAGAAAAGATTCTTTGGATCAGTGTCTACAGGCAATCTCCTCCCATGCCAAACGGCCCAGGCCACAGCAGGAGAAAGAGAGGTTAGAAAGGATAAGGTTGGTGGTGTAAAACTGGCAAGGGCTGCAGAGAGTTGAATATTTTTTGCCCTGTCCTGCTGAAAAAGCAGTTATCATCTTGATTCCAGACTGTTGCCCGGGGCACTTATTTTGCCCTGAGAATGTGTTATAATAACATTAATATGAATATAAAAAGGGTATTAATATAACTTTACCTTTTTTTTTCTTTCATTTTTTAAGATAAAACTTTGAAGATAATCCAGCTGGAAATGAGACATTGCACAGTAACATTTTATTTATTGTTTTGTTGCCATTTTGTTATGCTTTTAATATAATATAATTGCATATACATTATATATGTATGTGTGTATACAAATTTACACACTTAAGGCAAAGAAAAGGTGTTAAACTGTTTGACAATGATGTATTAATGACTTTTTGAAGTATGTTCAGATTTGTTCATACAGCTTTGTAATGCGCCTATTGTATCCCCATCTATTGCAAATTCCATTTTCTGCCACTTCAATAATCTTGATAGTATTAACTATTAGAGAACCTGTGTTGTTTGGAAGAAAATCATTTTCTGTTTTTTATGTCCTCGTTGACAATAAACGCGCGTTGTTTTAAGAAAAAACACCTTTATTTGGCATTGCAACTTGAGCTTACTTTACATGTTCAGATTTTTAGCTGCCCATTGTCTTGGAACTACAATACCCATAATGCCCTGCTGCCGCCAGCAACAAGGAAGTATGACGGAAGCAAACGTCAATTACGGGGTTGTCATTTCTTAAGGTCCAAATTACAGCGTAATGTCTGGTATCACTCACACCTGAAGTCATGGCGGGACAGATCCAGCAGCTCAACCAGTCTGCGGTGATCCGGAGCCTCAGGCGGTTTAGGGAGAGATACTTCTCAAACAGTGGCCAAGTTGGAAAAGAGGACTTGGCGCATGTAGACACGGCGGAGGACCCACTACCGGGATTTCTGGATAACTTACCGGTGAGTCAAATCAATCATTGAAATGTTTTGCATTGGTTCAACTGTGAAACACTATGGCGTTGAAGTCGTTTTTTTCAGTCTTGTGTTCATCTCATAAACCGAGATGGGCAATGTTGGTGAAAGTGAGAACATCTTTATATCCAACCAGAGATTCAGATCTGTTGTTAAATGTAATGGGCCCTTCCCTGGCCCATAGCTTCCACCAAGTTTCAGTAAACAGGGCCCAAGAGGAATTCTAAGTGATAATTCTGTAGGTGCATCCACATGATACAAGCCTTCCGTGATCGCACTTCACCCCAACCCCTCCTCAACACAGTTGTTACGTAGTCCAGATTAAATCATTTAAAAATGTATGCTGTTTATTGTTCCCCCAGGGAAAATACAATTTACACTCTGTATTGGTAGTAGTACAATACACTACACACCGGCCTGATATATACACACACATGCTCAGGACCTATTCATGCACAAATGGAAAGATGCGAGGTGGGGGAGAGGTACGGTGCCTTGCTCAAGAGCACCGGGCAGTTCCAAGTAGGTGAAGTAGCATCTCTCCAACTCCACACTCCTTAAGGGGCTTGAAACAGCAACCCTTGGTTTCCAACCCAACTCCCTACAGGCCTCAGCTACTGCCACCCAAAATAAACCTGAACTCTTTGGAAGAGGTATAGGAGCTAGGTAATTATTTTACTATGGAAAGTATCTTTACTTGAGTTTCATGCTGAGAAATAGCCTAAAGAGAGAGTTGTGTGGAGCTGTTAGTCTTAACTAGCTCATTGGCAACTAGCACATTGTAAAAAATGTTACGCAATAAAACGCTTTAACCACACCAAAAACTTATAACCTCCGCCAATGGGGTAATAATGCAACTGGACAAGATATCAAATAAAATAAAAAGGGAAATGAGTGGGTTAAAGGTTGAGTGTGAGGTCAAGTGGTGAAAAGAAATACTGTTTTCAAGCAGTCTACTCAAGAACATAATTTGTAGGCTACTTTAAGTGACTATAAGTCATGGTAGGATACGCTAGGCTATTGCCTTGTATACTTGGGTCTATTTGAATATATTGTAGGTGATATGACAAGAAGTAGTGGAGAAAGTTTGGTGCGTTCAGGCCACGTTGGGATTTTCCATTTAGAACGACGTTTTTCAACCTAAATATAAAAGTTACTCTCAATTTATGGATTGAGTCATCTCCCAGCAGTGACAGCAAAAAAATGAAAGCTAGTGTAAACTGAAATTTTTTTTTTTTTTAAACAATACAAGCACTCCAAAGAACGAAATATGCCTGCTGTCTCATATATTTTCTCCAGAGACCGTTTTCCAATTTATTAGTGTAAGAGCAAAAAGATAAGAGTTCCTCACAGTAATTTGAAGAAGTCGCTTGGATTTAAGGTCTCTGCACAAACAGGCCTAGTATAGCTTAATGAAATATAGAAAGTAAACACTGGAATAATATAAGCTGTAAATGTGGAATATTCTTATGAAATAACATAACTACCCCTGTTTTGAACAGCTCCTACATTAAAATGCAGTTAACTTAAATGTATGTAAATGCATCTGTATTAATAATATAGATTATAACTGACAGAGACCATTCTGCCTTTATAATGAACACTTTTTACTTTGATTCTTTAGGTACATTTTATTCAGAATACAATGTACTTTCACTAAAGTAACATTTTTAGTGCTGGACATTTCCTATCCTTTTGTGTATTTTAATTGGCAATAGATTTGCTGGTGGCAGTGATTTCCCACCTTTTTTCTCCCTGTCTCCATGTCTTAACTGGTTCTTGATTCTCTTCTGTATTGCTTTGTTGAAATCCTCATCATATCAAATCATGTCCTCCCTGCTTAAGGTGGACGTACAGTTCCTGATCATGACCCTTCTGTCTCCTGCGGATATCTGCTGCCTTGGAGCCACCAGTCGCTACTGGAGGGCCGTGGTTAGAGATCCATTACTGTGGAGATACTTCCTGCTCAGGGACATGCCTTACTGGCCCTCCATTGATCATGTGAGCATGCCCCACCTGGAGCTGTTGGATGCACCACTAATCAATGAAGACGAGAGCCTGGATGATAGAGAAGAGGGGGACAACAAAGTGATGGAATTGAAATGTGACTACATGTCGGAGTGAGTATAGTTTTCTGTCGTCCTGTATCAAGGTCAGTTGGTAACAATTTGTTAGACAGAAATGTTTTTAGACCACCATTTTTGTTTCATCAGATACCTTAAAGGCTGTCCATCTTCCAGACAACAATGGCTTCCTTCACGGCCGGCATATGAGGTTGTGACCTCATTTCTTCAGTCTCTGGTGCCCTCATCTGAGCCACGTTATGCCATGTTTGGCCCTGGGATGGAGCAGCTGGATGTCTCTTTAGTCACAAGGCTCATGCATGCCCCAGATGTGCTTCCTGTGTCAGGCACTCCTCACAGACCAATAAATAGTGAGATAACATGGATTTTGAGTGCTAATGATGAAGGATAACCTTCTCCCTGTCCTTTCTCATCCGTTATAACACAGTGACAAATCTAACTGTGGATCAGTTCAAAAGTCTAGCTTCTTCTTAAGCTCAAAGGAGTTGTCAATAACTTGTGAATAACCAAACTACAAATATTACATTAGTGCATTTCAATTACACATTGACTCAAATATCACATTGTTTATCTCGGTTCTTGTAGGTTTATTGGCCCTCCACTAGGTGGCAGTATTGGTCCACAATTGTTATCTCGCTAGTTACTATCAGCTGAGATGCCCCAAAAATGTAACCACTAAACTTTTAATTTTTTATTCTAGGTATTGGCTCAGGGATCAGTTACATGTTCAACAACCAACACAAATTCAATATCCTGACCCTGTACTCAACCAATAGGTGAGCACTTTGTGTTTAACCCTCATGTTGTCCTCTCGGGTAAAAAACAGACAACAATTTTAAATTTTTGTCCCTTTTTTAGACTTTTCTTTTAGTTTTCAATAACAACACCTGACTGCCATTAGTTTTACACTACTTTTTGGAATTCATGGTCAATAACCCATACACTTATATGGAATTATAACTCATATTTGAGTTAAAAAAGCAGAAATTATCTATTATTTTGACTAATATTTCAGTTATAGACAATTTTTTAAAGGGGTCAAATCTGACTCGAGGACAACAGGAGGGTTAAAGTTACATGCAAGGTTGCAATTATCTTTTTCTGCATATTATTGTGACTACGTCCACAGTCATTTCACTTTGTGTGTGTGCAGGGCGGAGAGAGAAATAGCCAGAGTTCAGCAGCAGAGCGTCAGTAGTAAACTGTTTAGCTTTGAAGGATCAGATGACTCGGGCTGTCCGATCTACAGCCCTGCTCCTCAGGTCCAGCAAGTGTGCCAGGTGGTGGATGGTTTCATCTATGTAGCCAATGCAGAGCCTGGGAGAGGTGGGATGAGAGGACATCTCTATTTGCCGCTATTTTCCAATCTGTTACCAACCTGTCACATCATGCATGTTTCTTGCCTTATAAATCCTCAGCAGAGAGCCTTTGCGTTAAAAAAATGTCTCTAATAGGTGAGGGGGAGTCTGAGGTGGCTCAGATTCGGGCTGTGCTGAGCTCTGCCGAGGGTTCAGCATCCAGGCCTCTGCTGGTGCTCTCCTGTGTCTCCAGAGAAGAACCAGAAGAGGTCAGGAGTCTGCAAACCAGCAGAAACAGGACCAGGTGTCGCACTCCCTGTGTCGACATAGCAAAAAGACTCGGCCTAGCCCAGCTGGCTAACCCCTGGATGGTAATTGTCGGATATCTGATCAACTGAAAGCCTTCCAATGCATTTAAATCCACCTAGTTTTAGTTTGAGGAGATTTTCAGCCTGTCTTTGTGTGTCTCTCTCTCTCTCTCATTCAGGTGCAGGATACCGTAGCAGAATCCCTGTCAGGTCTTCTGGATGGCATTTCCTGGTTGCTGAGATGTTCTGGAGTCAAGCTCTATGGTAGCTAGTGTCGAACTTCTGCTGCTGGCGCCAGATGAATGGAAGCCACAGATTGCATTGCTGCGTCACTCTGACACCAAAATAACGGAATTTCCTGAGTAATGTATACCACATGTGCACTGAACATCTCATGGTTGGAGCACTGCCTTTGGGAACTGGATCAGGAGCAGAACTAACGGGGTTTCTAAATATAACTATGACTTGCATTTCCGTGACCATCGGACACTGCGTGCACTTGTTAGACGTTATTTCCTGCGTGAAGTGTGCGGCGCTGAGAGAGAGAGAGAAAAAAAGTATTTAAAAATGTTATGCCAATTCCTGTAATCTTTATTTACACTCACCCGGCACTACGTCAAATTTTAAGGTGGAGGCTTTTACTTTGAAAGATGTTAAGGGACACTAGCGAGCCAAAGCCTGAGGCCCATATCACATATCACTTTTGTAAAACCTCACTTTGACTTTTACAATCTTGCTTATCTTATATCATACTTAGTATATATGTAATAAATATGTGATCATTTTATTTATGAGCCATGACATGACACGTTTACAATCGTGAAAGAATCCGGTGGCCCGCTGTTTGGTTTGAAGTGGGTAAGAGATTGTAAATGTTTTCACATGAGATTTCTTATGTCTTTTTAAGGCTCATAATTACCTGATTTACCACATTTTTACAGTTAAGCATATGTGCCGAAAATCCTCCTACAAAATGTCAGCTTGGAAAATTTGCTGCTTTCATATCATTGATTCACAATCATATACTGCAAATATGTGAATTTTAGAGCTAAACTGTAATACAAGCAATTGAATCAAATATTTAATGTTAATGCAATTAAGAATTGTTGCCTTTTGGTAAATGCTGCATATTTATACATTTTTTATGCAGTATTTGTGTATATATATATATATATATATATATACACACACATATACACAGTGGCTTGAATAAGTTTACACACCCATGCTAAAGTTGATTTAAAAAGAGGAATAAAAAAAGATCTTTTGGAACTTGATCTTAGTGCCTTAAATAAAAAATTAGGAAAATCCAAACTTTTAAGAACAACAACATAAACATAAATATGTATAAATAAATGTTCTTCCTTAAAATACAGGGGCATAAGTACACACACCCCTATGTTAAATTCCCATAGAGACAGGCACATTTTTATTATTAAAGGACAGTTATTTCATGGATCAGGATACTATGACTCCTGATAAAGTTCCCTTGGCCTTTGGAATTGGAATTAAAATAACTCCCCATCATCACATACCCTTCACCATACCTAGAGATTGGCATGGTTATGTTTTATTTCCATTATAACTGGTTGGATTTGCATTGAGAGATGATGTTATGGAAAATTCCCCATGCCTATCTCTAGGTATGATGAAGGTTATGTGATGATGGGAGGTTATTTTAATTCCAAACGCCAAGAAAACTTTGTCAGGATGCACATTATCCTTTTGAAAATACAAATCTGCCTTCCTCTATGGGAATTTAACATAGGGGTGTGTATATTCATGCCTCCTGTATTTTAAGGAAGAACATTTATTTATTTACAATATATTATTCATTCACAAAGAAAATTGGTGTCCTTTTAAAAGGTTGGATTTCCCTACATTTTTGGAATTACGGCATTATCATCTTCCAAAATATAACTTTTTTTTTTAACTTTAGCATGGGTGTGTCAACTTATTCGAGCCACTGTGTGTGTATATACAGCATATCCATCCATATTTGTCTGTACATTTCTTCTGCACAATTACTTTGTTCGCTAAAAGGTTTGAGAATCACAGCTTTTTCTTGTGGTGGATGAGTCACACTTTCATTCGCTTACATTACTGACCTCAGTAAATGTCTGTTAGATAACTAGGAGACCGCTGTTAAGTTCTCCCAATGACAAAACCGCATGTGAGTCACATTTTTCTCCTTTTTTACTTTGTTCTTTTCCGCGTCCGTCGGCATATCTCCCACACATATTTCACCCGTCTAAATTCTGTGAGCAGTGAAAGATAATTCCTTTTCCTTTCCTTTCCTCTGAGGCCAGCCCTGGCATGAAAAGTTGAGCTCACATCTGTATGTCAGGCAGCATAGAATAATATCCTGTTTTGGCCACCAGGGAGAGCTACCAGTAGCTGTGTGATTCAGTGCTCGCTTACCGAAAGCGCTGACTTCCTTGAGTGTGACTTGCAAGTGAAAAACTAAGAAGAGGTAAAGATCTGAGAACATAGTTGTGAAATAACCACAGCAGGAGTACAGATCTCATTGACATAAAGCTTTTTTTTAATCGTTCTACTGTAAATAATTCAGATTCAGGTAATTTTTCCGTTGGCTTTTTTCAAGCAAGCATTAAAAATCCACAACATATTCTGTAATATTTAAATGGAGGTTCAAACCCACCTGTAGACACTCTTGGTTAGTTACTCTAAATTAACATTGATTCATATTTCAGTAATAATCTTTGAGTCTACTTCTGCGTGTGCTGCTTTTCTAAAACTGAAGTCAAGGGCACTTACAGATCACATCTCTCACTGAATGGTTTAAGCTGCGTTTTTTTCCGCTGAATATAACCACCCTTCTTCATATTCAGGCCCTGGCAGCAGCGTTCACATGCCCTAATGGCAGCATGATAGATAATGATATTGTGCCTCACTGGTGCTCTTTTGTTCTAGTCCCCTAGGTAACCACAAGTCTTTGGTTAAAGTAGCCCCCCCCCCC